>NW_024095935.1:0-50781 GCF_016699485.2 Gallus gallus | reverse complement strand
TGGGGTTTGCACACTATGGGGTCACACTTATGGGGTTTGCACACTATGGGGTCACACTTATGGGGTTTGCACACTATGGGGTCACACTTATGGGGTTTGCACACTATGGGGTCACACTTATGGGGTTTGCACACTATGGGGTCACACTGTGGGGTTTGCACACTATGGGGTCACACTTATGGGGTTTGCACACTATGGGGTCACACTGTGGGGTTTGCACACTATGGGGTCACACTTATGGGGTTTGCACACTATGGGGTCACACTGATGGGGTTTGCACACTATGGGGTCACTATTGGGGTTTGCACACTATGGGGTCACACTTATGGGGTTTGCACACTATGGGGTCACTATTGGGGTTTGCACACTATGGGGTCACACTTATGGGGTTTGCACACTTTGGGGTCACTGTTGGGGTTTGCACACTATGGGGTCACACTTATGGGGTTTGCACACTATGGGGTCACACTTATGGGGTTTGCACACTATGGGGTCCACTTATGGGGTTTGCACACTATGGGGTCACACTATTGGGGTTTGCACACTATGGGGTCACTATTGGGGTTTGCACACTATGGGGTCACACTTATGGGGTTTGCACACTATGGGGTCACACTGTGGGGTTTGCACACTATGGGGTCACACTTATGGGGTTTGCACACTATGGGGTCACTATTGGGGTTTGCACACTATGGGGTCACACTTATGGGGTTTGCACACTATGGGGTCACATTTGGGGTTTGCACACTATGGGGTCACACTTATGGGGTTTGCACACTATGGGGTCACACTTATGGGGTTTGCACACTATGGGGTCACACTGTGGGGTTTGCACACTATGGGGTCACTATTGGGGTTTGCACACTATGGGGTCACACTGTGGGGTTTGCACACTATGGGGTCACTATTGGGGTTTGCACACTATGGGGTCACACTTATGGGGTTTGCACACTATGGGGTCACTATTGGGGTTTGCACACTATGGGGTCACACTTATGGGGTTTGCACACTATGGGGTCACACTGTGGGGTTTGCACACTATGGGGTCACACTGTGGGGTTTGCACACTATGGGGTCACACTTATGGGGTTTGCACACTATGGGGTCACACTGTGGGGTTTGCACACTATGGGGTCACTATTGGGGTTTGCACACTAGTGGGGTCACACTTATGGGGTTTGCACACTATGGGGTCACACTTATGGGGTTTGCACACTATGGGGTCACTATTGGGGTTTGCACACTATGGGGTCACACTTAAGGGGTTTGCACACTATGGGGTCACTTATGGGATTTGCACACTATGGGGTCACTATTGGGGTTTGCACACTATGGGGTCACTATTGGGGTTTGCACACTATGGGGTCACACTGTGGGGTTTGCACACTATGGGGTCACTATTGGGGTTTGCACACTATGGGGTCACACTTATGGGGTTTGCACACTATGGGGTCACTTATGGGATTTGCACACTATGGGGTCACTATTGGGGTTTGCACACTATGGGGTCACACTTATGGGGTTTGCACACTATGGGGTCACTATTGGGGTTTGCACACTATGGGGTCACTATTGGGGTTTGCACACTATGGGGTCACACTTATGGGGTTTGCACACTATGGGGTCACTATTGGGGTTTGCACACTATGGGGTCACTATTGGGGTTTGCACACTATGGGGTCACACTTATGGGGTTTGCACACTATGGGGTCACTATTGGGGTTTGCACACTATGGGGTCACACTATTGGGGTTTGCACACTATGGGGTCACACTTATGGGGTTTGCACACTATGGGGTCACACTGTGGGGTTTGCACACTATGGGGTCACTATTGGGGTTTGCACACTATGGGGTCACACACTTATGGGGTTTGCACACTATGGGGTCACTATTGGGGTTTGCACACTATGGGGTCACACTTATGGGGTTTGCACACTATGGGGTCACACTTATGGGGTTTGCACACTATGGGGTCACACTGTGGGGTTTGCACACTATGGGGTCACTATTGGGGTTTGCACACTATGGGGTCACACTTATGGGGTTTGCACACTATGGGGTCACACTTATGGGGTTTGCACACTATGGGGTCACTATTGGGGTTTGCACACTATGGGGTCACACTGTGGGGTTTGCACACTATGGGGTCACACTTATGGGGTTTGCACACTATGGGGTCACACTTATGGGGTTTGCACACTATGGGGTCACTATTGGGGTTTGCACACTATGGAGTCACACTTATGGGGTTTGCACACTATGGGGTCACACTGTGGGGTTTGCACACTATGGGGTCACTATTGGGTTTTGCACACTATGGGGTCACATTTGGGGTTTGCACACTATGGGGTCACACTGTGGGGTTTGCACACTATGGGGTCACACTTATGGGGTTTGCACACTATGGGGTCACTATTGGGGTTTGCACACTATGGGGTCACACTGTGGGGTTTGCACACTATGGGGTCACACTTATGGGGTTTGCACACTATGGGGTCACTATTGGGGTTTCCACACTATGGGGTCACACTTATGGGGTTTGCACACTATGGGGTCACACTGTGGGCTTTGCACACTATGGGGTCACTATTGGGGTTTGCACACTATGGGGTCACACTTATGGGGTTTGCACACTATGGGGTCACACTGTGGGGTTTGCACACTATGGGGTCACTATTGGGGTTTGCACACTATGGGGTCACACTTATGGGGTTTGCACACTATGGGGTCACACTTATGGGGTTTGCACACTATGGGGTCACTATTGGGGTTTGCACACTATGGGGTCACACTTATGGGGTTTGCACACTATGGGGTCACACTGTGGGCTTTGCACACTATGGGGTCACACTTATGGGGTTTGCACACTATGGGGTCACACTTATGGGGTTTGCACACTATGGGGTCACTATTGGGGTTTGCACACTATGGGGTCACTATTGGGGTTTGCACACTATGGGGTCACACTTATGGGGTTTGCACACTATGGGGTCACTATTGGGGTTTGCACACTATGGGGTCACTGTTGGGGTTTGCACACTATGGGGTCACACTTATGGGGTTTGCACACTATGGGGTCACACTTATGGGGTTTGCACACTATGGGGTCACTATTGGGGTTTGCACACTATGGGGTCACACTTATGGGGTTTGCACACTATGGGGTCACTATTGGGGTTTGCACACTATGGGGTCACACTGTGGGCTTTGCACACTATGGGGTCACACTTATGGGGTTTGCACACTATGGGGTCACTATTGGGGTTTGCACACTATGGGGTCACTATTGGGGTTTGCACACTATGGGGTCACACTTATGGGGTTTGCACACTATGGGGTCACTATTGGGGTTTGCACACTATGGGGTCACACTTATGGGGTTTGCACACTATGGGGTCACACATATGGGGTTTGCACACTATGGGGTCACACTTATGGGGTTTGCACACTATGGGGTCACACTGTGGGGTTTGCACACTATGGGGTCACACTTATGGGGTTTGCACACTATGGGGTCACTATTGGGGTTTGCACACTATGGGGTCACTTATGGGGTTTGCACACTGTGGGGTCACTATTGGGGTTTGCACACTATGGGGTCACACTGTGGGGTTTGCACACTATGGGGTCACACTTATGGGGTTTGCACACTATGGGGTCACTATTGGGGTTTGCACACTATGGGGTCACACTTATGGGGTTTGCACACTATGGGGTCACTATTGGGGTTTGCACACTATGGGGTCACACTGTGGGCTTTGCACACTATGGGGTCACACTTATGGGGTTTGCACACTATGGGGTCACACTTATGGGGTTTGCACACTATGGGGTCACTATTGGGGTTTGCACACTATGGGGTCACTATTGGGGTTTGCACACTATGGGGTCACACTTATGGGGTTTGCACACTATGGGGTCACTATTGGGGTTTGCACACTATGGGGTCACACTTATGGGGTTTGCACACTATGGGGTCACACTTATGGGGTTTGCACACTATGGGGTCACTATTGGGGTTTGCACACTATGGGGTCACACTTATGGGGTTTGCACACTATGGGGTCACACTTATGGGGTTTGCACACTATGGGGTCACTTATGGGGTTTGCACACTGTGGGGTCACTATTGGGGTTTGCACACTATGGGGTCACACTGTGGGGTTTGCACACTATGGGGTCACACTTATGGGGTTTGCACACTATGGGGTCACTTATGGGGTTTGCACACTATGGGGTCACACTTATGGGGTTTGCACACTATGGGGTCACTATTGGGGTTTGCACACTATGGGGTCACACTTATGGGGTTTGCACACTATGGGGTCACACTGTGGGGTTTGCACACTATGGGGTCACTATTGGGGTTTGCACACTATGGGGTCACACTTATGGGGTTTGCACACTATGGGGTCACTGTTGGGGTTTGCACACTATGGGGTCACACTTATGGGGTTTGCACACTATGGGGTCACTATTGGGGTTTGCACACTATGGGGTCACTATTGGGGTTTGCACACTGTGGGTTCACTATTGGGGTTTGCACACTATGGGGTCACACTGTGGGGTTTGCACACTATGGGGTCACACTTATGGGGTTTGCACACTATGGGGTCACTATTGGGGTTTGCACACTATGGGGTCACACTTATGGGGTTTGCACACTATGGGGTCACTATTGGGGTTTGCACACTATGGGGTCACACTTATGGGGTTTGCACACGATGGGGTCGCACACTTTGGGGTTTTCACCCTATGGTTCCTAATAGCATCTTAGGGGTTCTTATGGAACTTTATGGTCCTTATGGCACCCTATGGGTCCTAATGGCACCCTGCAGATCCTTATGGCACCTTATGGGTTTTTCTTGCACCCTATGAGTCCTAATGGTGCCCTATGGGTCCTTATGGCACTTTATGTGTCCTAATGGCACCTTATGGATCCTAATAGCACCCTATGGGTTCTTATGGCACCCTATGGGTCCTAATGGCACCCTATGGGTCCTTATGGCTCCCTATGTGTCCTTATGGCACCCTACACGTTCTAATGGCACCCTATGGGTCCTAATGGCACCCTATGGGTTCTTATGGCACCCTATGGGTCCTAATGGCATTCTATGGACCCTAATGGCACCCTATTGGTCTTTATGGCACCCTTCTGGTCCTAATGGCACCCTATGGGTTCTTATGGCACCCTACATGTTCTAATGGCACCCTGCACATCCTAATGGCACCCTATAGGTCCTAATGGCACCCTGCAGGTCTTTATGGCACCCTATGTGTCCTAATGGCACCATATGGGTTTTAATGGCACCCTATGGGTCCTTATGGCACCTTATGTGTCCTAATGGCACCCTATGGGTTCTTATGGCACTCCATGGGTCCTAATGGCACCCTACGGGTCCTTATGGCATCCTATGGGTCCTTATGGCACCATATGGGTTTTTGTGGCACCCTATGGGTCCTAATGCGCCCTATGGGTTTTTATGGCACCCTATGTGCCCTAATGGCACCCTATGGGTCTTTATGGCACCCTATGGGTCCTAATGGCATTCTATGGACCCTAATGGCACCCTACAGGTCATAATGGTGCCCTATGGGTCCTAATGGCACCCTCAGTGTCCTTATGGCACCCTATGGGTTTTTATGGCACCCTATGAATCCTAATGGCACCCTATGGGTCCTTATGGTGCCCTACTGGTCCTAATGGCACCCTACGGGTCCTAGTGGTACCCTATGGGTCCTTATGGTACCCTACGGGTTCTTATGGCACCCTATGTGTTCTTATGGCACCTTATGGGTTCTAATGGCACCCCATAGGCCCTAATGGCACCCTATGGGCCCGGTGCCTTCGGATTGCTTTGCCCTCCCACGGTCCTGGCGATCCCCGCTGCCTCCCGTCGGCCCCACATGACGTCTCAGCCCCACGGGGCTCTCTCAGCCCCTCGGTGTGGTTCGAGCAGCGCTTTGGTTGGCAGCTCCCGGCAGCGACCCGGCAGACAAAGGCCGCAGCTCCACGGAGCGGAGCGGCGCCGCGGGCTCTGCCGGGCGCGGCGCTCTTCGGCCGGCAGCGGGAGGCAGTCGGGGACCCCTTCGGCTCCTCCGGAGCGGAGCGCCGCGGCCCCCGCCCAACCTCGCGGAGCCGCAGCGGAGCCGTCAATCAGAGCCTCCCCACTCCCCGCCCCCCCCCCCCCTCCTTCGCCCGCCCCCCCCCCCCCCGCACGCCTCGGCGCTCTGCATCGGGCTCGGTGACAGCAGCTGAAGGCAACTCGCCGAGCTCTGCTCCCCCCCCCCCCCCCAACATCCCCCCTCCGCCCCCCAAAAACGGGCCGCCTCCCGCTTGGCTGAGCTGCCGAAGCATGCGGAGCTATGGGGCAGGGCTGCGGACACTCCATCCTCTGCCGGAGCCAACCGTACCAGGCGGCGGCCGCGTCTGACCTGTGAGTTGTCCCTATCGGGGTTGTGGGGCCGAGGGGGGGGAGATGGGGGGGGGGGTTGGATTGGGGGGGGCAGCTTCGAGAAGGAGGGATGCTCACGATGGGGGGGGGGTGGGGATGGGATGAAGGGGGGGGGGGTGGTTGGGGGGGAGGGGGGGGCAGTGATGCTCTGGAGGCGATGCTGCACGAAAGGGGGCGATGAGAGCTCCGAGGGGGGGGGGGGGGGGGGGGGGCGATGCTGAATGAGGCAGCAATGCGTGGGGGGAAAGGAGGCAGGGCGAAGTTGATAAGGGGGGGGTGATAAGAGGCTCTGACCCCTCCCCCCCCCCCCCCCCCAACATCACCTCCTTTTTTTTCGGGGGGGGGGGGGGGGGGAGGGGAAGGGAGGGGGGATTGAGCATCACTGCGATCCGAGGCCCTCCGAACAGCCATTCCAGCAGCGCGAGGGGCTGAGAGGCGCCCCCGCAGCCCCACCGCCTCCACAACGCATCTGGGGGTCCGCGTGGGGTTGGGGGATGGGAGGGGATGGGGGGGGATGGGAGGGATGTTGGGGGGGGGGGGGGGGGCCCAGACGAGGGGCTGCGGGTGGGATGTGGGGTGACCTTGTTAGGGCCGGGGGGAGGAACGGCGGTGGGCGATGCTGTGCTGTGTGGGCTGAGCTGGCGGTGATGGGTTCCAGCAAGCAAGGGGGGTTGGGACCACCCCCCCTCCGCCCCCCGTACTGCTGATGGTGGGGGGATGATGGGTTGGGGGGGGGTGGGAGGTGAGTGGGAGCCGGGGGGGGGGGTGTGGGGGGATGTTTGGGGTGCAGTGACAGCGCAGCGGCCCCACGTCTGCTCTGAGACCCGAATGGGTGGGCTGAGATGGTGGGGAGGGGGGGGGGAGAGGAGGGGAGGGAGGGGGAGAGGAGAGGAGAGGAGAGGAGAGGAGAGGAGAGGAGAGGAGAGGAGAGGAGAGGAGAGGAGAGGAGAGGAGAGGAGAGGAGAGGAGAGGAGAGGAGAGGAGAGGAGAGGAGAGGAGAGGAGAGGAGAGGAGAGGAGAGGAGAGGAGAGGAGAGGAGAGGAGAGGAGAGGAGAGGAGAGGAGAGGAGAGGAGAGGAGAGGAGAGGAGAGGAGAGGAGGAAGGTGAAGATGAGAGGTGAGGAGGAAGATGAGGAGGAAGGTAAAGAGGAAGGAGAGGAGGAAGACGAGGAAGGTGAGGAGAGGAGGGAGGTGAGGACGGAGGAGAGGAGGAAGGCTGGGAGGAAGAAGAGAAGGAAGGCAAGGAGGAAGGAGAGGAGGAAGAGGAGAGGAGGAAAGCAAGAAGGAAGGGGAGGAGGAAGACGAGGAGAGGAGAGGGGTGAGGAGGAAGAAGAGGAGAGGAGGAAGACAAGGAGGAAGGTGAAGAGGAAGGTGGAGGGGAAGGAGAGGAGGAAGGTGAGGAGAGGAGAGAAGTGAGGAGGAAGGAGAGGAGGAAGGCAAGGAGGAAGGGGAGGAGGAAGAAGAGAGGAGGAAGGCAAGGAGGAAGATGAAGAGGTAGGTGAGGGCAGGAGAGAGGTGAGGAGGAAGATGAGGAGGAAGAAGAGAAGGAAGAAGAGGACGGAGAAGAGGAGAGGAGGAAGACAAGGAGGAAGGTGAGGAGGAAGGTAAAGAGGAAGGAGAGGAGGAAGGAGAGGAGAGGAGAGAGGTGAGGAGGAAGAAGAGGAGGAAGGCAAGGAGGAAGGGGAGGAGGAAGAGGAGAAGAGGAAGGCAAGGAGGAAGATGAAGAGGTAGATGAGGGCAGGAGAGAGGTGAGGAGGAAGATGAGGAGGAAGAAGAGAAGGAAGAAGAGGACGGAGAAGAGGAGAGGAGGAAGACAAGGAGGAAGGTGAGGAGGAAGGTAGAGGGGAAGGAGAGGAGGAGGAAGGAGAGGAAAGGAGGAAGGAGAGCAGGAAGGTGAAGGTGAGGAAGATGAGTAGAGGAGGAAGAAGAGGATGGAGAAGAGGAGAGGAGGAAGGTGAGAAGGAAGGGGAGGAGGAAGATGAGAGGAGAGGGGTGAGGAGGAAGAAGAGGAGGAAGATGAGGAGGGAGAAGAGGAGAGGAGGAAGGCAAGGAGGAAGGCGAAGAGGAAGGTGGAGGGGAAGGAGAGGAGGAAGGTGAGGACAGGAGAGAGGTGAGGAGGAAGGAGAGGAGGAAGACGACAAAGATGAGGAGGAAGGAGAGGAGGGAGAAGAGGAGAGGAGGAAGGCAAGGAGGAAAGTGAGGAGGAAGGTGAGGAGGAGGAAGGTGAGGAGGAGGAAAGAGAGGACAGGAAAGGAGGAGAAAGGTGAGGAGAGGAGGAAGGAGAGGAGGAAGATGAGGAGGAAGGAGAGGACGGAGAAGAGGAGAGGAGGAAGACAAGGAAGAAGGCAAAGAGGAAGGTAAAGAGCAAGGAGTGGAGGAAGATGAGGAGGAAGAAGAGAAGGAAGACAAGGAGGAAGGAGAGGAGGAAGATGAGGAGAGAGGTGAGGAGGAAGATAAGGAGGAAGGAGAGGAGGAAGATGAGGAGAGAGGTGAGGAGGAAGAAGAGGAGGAAGAAGGGAAGGAAGGAGAGGAGGAAGGTGAGGATGAAGATGAGGAGGGAGATGAGGAAGGTGAGGATAGGAGGGAGGTGAGGAGGAAGATGAGGAGGAAGGAGAGGAGGGAGAAGAGGAGAGAAGGAAGGCAAGGAGGAAAGTGAGGAGGAAGGTGAGGAGGAGGAAGGAGAGGAGAGGAAAGGAGGAGAAAGGTAAGGAGAGGAGGAAGGAGAGGAGGAAGATGAGGAGGAAGAAGAGAAGGAAGGCAAGGAGGAAGGAGAGGAGGAAGATGAGGAGAGGAGAGAGGTGAGGAGGAAGGCAAGGAGGAAGAAGAGGAGGAAGATGAGGAAGAAGATGAGGAGGAAGAAGGAGAGGGGAGGAAAGGAGGAGGGAGGTGAGGAGAGGAGAGGAGGAAGGAGAGGAGGAAGATGAGGAGGGAGAAGAGGAGAGGAGGAAGATGAGGAGGAAGGCGAAGAAGAAAGTAGAGGGGAAGGAGAGGAGGGAGGTGAGGAGAGAGGTGAGGAGGAAGAAGGGGAGGAAGAAGAGAAGGAAGGAGAGGAGGAAGATGAGGAGAGAGGTGAGGAGGAAGATGAGGAGGAAGAAGAGAAGGAAGAGGAGGAAGAAGAGGAGAGAGGTGAGGAGGAAGATGAGGAGGAAGAAGAGAAGGAAGAGGAGGAAGAAGAGGAGGAAGAAGAGGAGGAGGAAGAAGCAGAGGGGAGTAAAGGAGGAGAAAGGTGAGGAGAGGGGGAGGGAGAGGAGGAAGATGAGGAGGAAGGCGAAGAGGAAAGTGGGAAGGAGAGGAAGAAGGCGAGGAGGAAGAAGAGGAGGAAGAAGAGAAGGAAGGAGAGGAGGGAGATGAGGAGGGAGATGAGGAAGGTGAGGAGAGGAGGGAGGTGAGGAGGAAGAAGAGGAGGAAGACGAGGAGGAAGGAGAGGAGGGAGAAGAGGAGAGGAGGAAGGCAAGGAGGAAAGTGAGGAGGAAGGTGAGGAGGAGGAAGGTGAGGAGGAGGAAGGAGAGGAGAGGAAAGGAGGAGAAAGGTGAGGAGAGGAGGAAGGAGTGGAGGAAGAAGAGGAGGAAGAAGAGAAGGAAGGCAAGGAGGAAGGAGAGGAGGAAGATGAGAGAGGTGAGGAGGAAGATGAGGAGGAAGACAAGGAGGAAGAGGAGGAAGAAGAGGAGGAAGAAGAGAAGGAGGAAGAAGCAGAGGGGAGTAAAGGAGGAGAAAGGTGAGGAGAGGAGGAGGGAGAGGAGGAAGATGAGGAGGAAGGCGAAGAGGAAAGTGGGAAGGAGAGGAAGAAGGCGAGGAGGAAGAAGAGGAGGAAGAAGAGAAGGAAGGAGAGGAGGAAGGAGAGGAGGAAGATGAGGAGAGGTGAGTAGGAAGGAGAGGAGGAAGAAGAGAAGGAAAGAGAGGAGGAGGGAGAGGAGGAAGATGAGGAGGAAGGCGAAGAGGAAAGTGGGAAGGAGAGGAGGAAGATGAGGAGGAAGAAGAGGAAGAAGAGAAGGAAGGTAAGGAGGAAGGAGAGGAGGAAGATGAGGAGAGAGGTGAGGAGGAAGGAGAGGAGGAAGAAGAGAAGGAAGGAGAGGAGGAAGGAGAGGATGAAGATGAGGAGGGAGATGAGGAAGGTGAGGAGAGGAGGGAGGTGAGGAGGAAGAAGAGGAGGAAGACGGGGAGGAAGGAGAGGAGGGAGAAGAGGAGAGGAGGAAGGCAAGGAGGAAAGTGAGGATGAAGGTGAGGAGGAGGAAGGAGAGGAGAGGAAAGGAGGAGAAAGGTGAGGAGAGGAGGAAGGAGAGGAGGAAGGTGAGGAAGAAGAGAAGGAAGGCAAGGAGGAAGGAGAGGAGGAAGATGAGGAGAGAGCTGAGGAGGAAGATGAGGAGGAAGAAGAGAAGGAAGGAGAGGAGGAAGGAGAGGATGAAGATGAGGAGGGAGATGAGGAAGGTGAGGAGAGGAGGGAGGTGAGGAGGAAGAAGAGGAGGAAGACGAGGAGGAAGGAGAGGAGGGAGAAGAGGAGAGGAGGAAGGCAAGGAGGAAAGTGAGGAGGAAGGTGAGGAGGAGGAAGGAGAGGAGAGGAAAGGAGGAGAAAGGTGAGGAGAGGAGGAAGGAGTGGAGGAAGAAGAGGAGGAAGAAGAGAAGGAAGGCAAGGAGGAAGGAGAGGAGGAAGATGAGGAAGAAGAGAAGGAAGGAGAGGAAGAAGGAGAGGAGGAAGATGAGGAGAGAGCTGAGGAGGAAGAAGAGGAGGAAGAAGAGAAGGAAGGAGAAGAGGAAGGAGAGGATGAAGATGAGGAGGGAGATGAGGAAGGTGAGGAGAGGAGGGAGGTGAGGAGGAAGAGGAGGAGGAAGATGAGGAGGAAGGAGAGGCGGAAGTCACACTGTGCCACCTTCCCTGAGCCGACCTTCCGTGCAGCAGCGCTTCGCCCCCTCCCTGGGAAAGACCCCACGGTGTCTCCAACCCCATAACCTCCACCCCACAACCCCCACCCCATATCCTCCACCCCACAACCGCAGGAGAGCAATGGGGCCAAAAGGAGAGCAGTGGGGCCCAGAGGAGAGGAGTGGGGCCAAAAGGAAGGCAATGGGGCCGGGAGGAGAGCAGTGGGGCTGATATGGGGGCAATGGGGCCAACAGGAGAGCAGTGGGGCTGACAGGAGAGTAATGGGGCCAGCAGGACAGCAATGGGGCTGACAGGAGAGTAATGGGGCCAGCAGGAGAGCAATGGGGACGATAGGAGAGCAATAGGGCCAGCAGGAGAGCAATGGGGTCAGTAGAAAAGCAGTGGGGTCAATATAAAAGTAATAGGGCCAACAGAAAAGTAATAGGGCCAGCAGGAGAGCAATGGGGCCAGCAGGAGAGTAATAGGGCCGATAGGAAAGTAATGGGGCCGATAGGAAAGTAATGGGGCCGACAGGAGAGCAATGGGGCCAATAGGAGAGTAATAGGGCCAGCAGGAGAGCAATGGGGCCGACAGGAGAGCAATGGGGCCAATAGGAAAGTAATGGGGCCAGGAGGAGAGCAATGGGGCCGATAGGAGACTAATAGGGCCAATAGGAGAGCAATGGGGCCAGCAGGAGAGTAATAGGGCCAGGAGGAGAGCAATGGGGCCGATAGAAAAGTAATGGGGCCAGGAGGAGAGCAATGGGGCCAGCAGGAGAGCAATGGGGCCGACAGGAGAACAGTGGGGCCAGGAGAAGAACAATGGGGCCAATAGGAGAGTAATAGGGCCAGCAGGAGGGCAGTGGGGCCAACAGGAGAGCAATGGGGCTGATAGGGGAACAATGGGGCCAGGAGGAGAGAAATGGGGCCAGCAGGAGAGTAATAGGGCCAGCAGGAGAGCAGTGGGGCCAATAGGAAAGTAATGGGGCCAGCATGAGAGTAATAGGGCTGACAGGAGTGCAATGGGGCCAATAGGAGAGTAACAGGGCCAGCAGGAGAGCAATAGGGCCAGCAGGAGAGCAATGGGGCCAGCAGGAAAGTAATGGGGCCAGCAGGAGAGCAATGGGGCCGACAGGAGAGCAGTGGGGCCGATAGGAGAGCAGTGGGGTCAGCAGAAAAGCAATGGGGTCAATAGAAAAGTAATAGGGCCAACAGAAAAGTAATGGGGCCAACAGGAGAACAATGGGGCCAATAGGAAAGTAATGGGGCCAGCAGAAAAGCAATGGGGTCAATAGAAAAGTATTAGGGCCAACAGGAGAACAATGGGGCCGATAGGAAAGTAATGGGGCCAACAGGAGAGCAATGAGGCTGACAGGAGAGTTATAGGGCCGATAGGAGAGCAGTGGGGTCAGCAGAAAAGCAATGGGGTCAATAGAAAAGTAATAGGGCCAACAGAAAAGTAATGGGGCCAGCAGGAGAGCAATGGGGCCGATAGGAAAGTAATGGGGCTGATATGAGAATAATAGGGCCGATAGGAGAGCAATGGGGCTGATAGGAGAGTAATAGGACCGATAGGAGAGCAATGGGGCCGAGAGAAAAGTAATGGGGCCAGGAGGAGAGCAGTGGGACCCAGAGGGGAGCAATGGGGCCAATGAGAGAGAAATGGGGCCAACAGGAAAGTAATAGGGTCAGCAGGAGAGCAATGGGGTCAACAGGAGAGCAATGGGGCCGATAGGAGAGTAATGGGGCCGACAGGAGAGCAATGGGGCCGATAGGAGAGCAATGGGGCCGATAGGAGAGTAATGGGGCCGACAGGAGAGCAATGGGGCCGATAGAAAAGTAATGGGGCCAGGAGGAGAGCAATGGGGCCAGCAGGAGTGCAATGGGGCCGATAGGAGAGTAATAGGGCCAGCAGGAGAGCAATGGGGCCGACAGGAGAACAGTGGGGCCAGGAGAAGAACAATGGGGCCAATAGGAGAGTAATAGGGCCAGCAGGAGGGCAGTGGGGCTGACAGGAAAGTAATGGGGCCAGCACGAGAGTAATAGGGCCGACAGGAGAGCAATGGGGCCAGTAGGAGAGTAATAGGGCCAGCAGGAGGGTAATGGGGCAAACAGGAGAGCAATGGGGCTGATAGGGGAGCAATGGGGCCAGGAGAACAACAATGGGGCTGATAGGAGAGTAATAGGGCCAGCAGGAGAGTAATAGGGCCAATAGGAAAGTAATGGGGCCAACAGGAGAGCAATAGGGCTAATAGGAGAGTAATGGGGCCAGCAGGAGGGCAGTGGGGCCAACAGGAGAGCAGTGGGGCCGACAGGAGAGCAGTGGGGCCGATAGGAAAGTAATGGGGCCGATAGGAGAGCAATGGGGCCAATAGGAAAGTAATAGGGCCAGCAGGAGAGTAATAGGGCCAGCAGGAGAGCAATGGGGTCAGCAGAAAAGCAATGGGGTCAATAGAAAAGTAATAGGGCCAACAGAAAAGTAATGGGGCCAACAGGAGAGTAATAGGGCCAGCAGGAGAGCAATGGGGCCGATGGGAGGGCAGTGGGGCCAGCAGTGGAGTGGGAGCGGGGATGGGGTGGGATATGGGGTGGGATATGGGGTGGGGATGGGATGGGGATGGGCTCCAATCCCAAAGACTTCAGGACCCCATAGAACCCCAATCCCCATTCCCAATGACTTCACGACCCCATAGAGCCCCACACCCCATTCCCACTGACTTCAAAACCCCATAGAGCCCCATCTCCAATCCCACTGACTTCACGACCCCATAGAGCCCCACTCCCCATTCCCATTGATTTTGGGACCCCATAGAGCCCCACTCCCCATTCCCACTGACTTCACGACCCCATAAAGCCCCCCTCCCCATTCCCACTGACTTCACGACCCCATAGAGCCCCACACCCCATTCCCACTGACTTCACGACCCCATAAAGTCCCATCTCCAATCCCACTGACTTCACGACCCCATAGAGCCCCATCTCCAATCCCAATTACTTCATGACCCCATAGAACCCTTCTCTCCCCATTCCCACTGACTTCACGACCCCATAAAACCCCACACCCCATTCCCAATGACTTCACGACCCCATAGAGCCCCATCTCCAATCCCAATGACTTCACGACCCCATAGAGCCCCATCTCCAATCCCAATGATTTTGGGATCCCATTGATTTTCACTCCCCAATCCCAATGACTTCAAAACCCCATAGAGCCCCACACCCCATTCCCACTGACTTTATGACCCCATAAAGCCCCACACCCCATTCCCAACGACTTCATGACCCCATAGACCCCCACACCCCATTCCCACTGACTTCTCGACCCCATAAACCCCATCTCCAATCCCAGTGACTTCAAAACCCCATAGAACCCCACACACCATTCCCATTGATTTTGGAACCCCATAGAGCCCCACTCCCCATTCCCACTGACTTCATGACCCCATAGAGCCCCATCTCCAATCCCAATGGCTTCATGACCCCATAAAACCCCTCTCCACATTCCCTATGACCTCACGACCCCATAGAGCCCCACACCCCATTCCCACTGACTTCAAAACCCCATAGAGCCCCATCTCCAATCCCACTGACTTCTTGACCCCATAAAGTCCCATCTCCAATCCCACTGACTTCACGACCCCATAAAGCCCCATCTCCAATCCCACTGACTTCATGACCCCATAGAGCCCCATCTCCAATCCCAAGGACTTCACGACCCCATAAAACCCCACACCCCATTCCCACTGACTTCACGACCCCATAGAGCCCCACTCCCCATTCCCACTGACTTCACGACCCCATAGAGCCCCACTCCCCATTCCCACTGACTTCACGACCCCATAAAGCCCCATCTCCAACCCACTGACTTCACGACCCCATAGAGCCCCACACCCCATTCCCACTGACTTCATGACCCCATAAAGCCCCATCTCCAATCCCAATGGCTTCACGACCCCATAAAGTCCCATCCCCAATCCCAATGACTTCAAAAACCCCATAGAGCCCCATCTCCAATCCCAATTACTTCATGACCCCATAGAGCCCCACTCCCCATTCCCACTGACTTCATGACCCCATTGATTATCCCTTCCCATTCCCACTGACTTCACGACCCCATAAAGCCCCCCTCCCCATTCCCACTGACTTCACGACCCATAGAGCCCCACACCCCATTCCCACTGACTTCACGACCCCATAAAGCCCCATCTCCAATCCCAATGACTTCACGACCCCATAAAGCCCCATCTCCAATCCCAATGACTTCAAAAACCCATAAAGCCCCACACCCCATTCCCACTGACTTCACGACCCCATAAAGCCCCATCTCCAACCCACTGACTTCACGACCCCATAGAGCCCCACACCCCATTCCCACTGACTTCATGACCCCATAAAGCCCCATCTCCAATCCCAATGACTTCAAAACCCCATAGAGCCCCACATCCCATTCCCACTGACTTCATGACCCCATAAAGCCCCACACCCCATTCCCACTGACTTCACGACCCCATAGAGCACCATCTACAATCCCAATGACTTCACGACCCCATAAAGCCCCACTCCCCATTCCCACTGACTTCACGACCCCATGAAGCCCCATCTCCAATCCCACTGACTTCACGACCCCATAGAGCCCCATCTCCAATCCCACTGACTTCACGACCCCATAGAGACCCACCCCCCATTCCCACTGACTTCACGACCCCACAGACCACCCCACAACCCACCCCCGTCCCCCTCCATCCCCCTCTATAGGCACACCCTATAGGTAATCCCCCCCTCCGCCCCATATCTCCACGCCACCCCATAACCCCGCGGTGCATTTCCTCCCCTCCCCGCCCTACAAACGCGGCTGCCAAAGAAAAATCAGCACCACGGACAGCTCCGTTGACGGCCGGCCTGCTCATTAATATTCATGAGCACATTCATGAATATTCATGTCTACATTAGCCGCCACGCTGATTATATAGGATATGGCTATGGGGTCAATAGGACACGGCTATGGGGTCAATAGGATTTGGCTATGGGGTCAATAGGATATGGCTATGGGGTCAAAAGGATGGGGATATGGGGTCAATAGGACACGGCTATGGGGTCAATAGGATTTGGCTATGGGGTCAATAGGATATGGCTATGGGGTCACTGGGATGGGGCTATGGGGTCAATAGGATGGGGCTATGGGGTCAATAGAGTGGGGCTATGGGGTCAATAGGATATGGCTATGGGGTCAATGGGATGGGGCTATGGGGTCAATGGGATATGGATATGGTGTCAGTGGGATATGGATATGGGGTCAGTAGGATGGGGCTATGGGGTCAATAGGATGGGGCTATGGGGTCAATAGGATATGGCTATGGGGTCAATAGGATGGGGCTATGGGGTCAATAGGATATGGGGCTATGGGGTCAATGGGACGGGGCTATGGGGTCAATAGGATTTGGCTATGGGGTCAGTAGGATATGGGGCTATGGGGTCAATAGGATGGGGCTATGCGGTCAATAGGACACGGCTATGGGGTCAATAGGACACGGCTATGGGGTCAATAGGATTTGGCTATGGGGTCAATAGGATATGGCTATGGGGTAAATAGGATATGGCTATGGGGTCAATAGGATATGGCAATGGGGTCAATAGGATGGGGCTATGGGGTCAATAGGACACGGCTATGGGGTCAATGGGATGGGGCTATGGGGTCAATAGGATGGGGCTATGGGGTCAATAGGATATGGCTATGGGGTCAATGGGATATGGCTATGGGGTCAGAGCACCCATCGGTTATGGGGTCGGAGCTCCCATTGGTTATGGGGTCAGATTGTCCCCATGTTATGGGGTCAGAGCTCCCGTTGGTTATGGGGTCGGAGCTCCCATTGGTTATGGGGTCAGAGCATCGTTATGTTATGGGGTCGGAGCACCCATTGGTTATGGGGTCAGAGCATCCCATTGGTTATGGGGTCCGATTGTCCCCATGTTATGGGGTCAGAGCATCCTTTGGTTATGGGGTCAGAGCATCATTATGTTATGGGGTCAGAGCGCCCATTGGTTATGGGGTCAGATCCCTCATTGGTTATGGGGTCAGAGCAGCCATTGGTTATGGGATCGGAGCTCCCATTGGTTATGGGGTCAGATTGTCCCCATGTTATGGGGTCGGAGCACCCATTGGTTATGTGGTTACAGCATCCCATGTTATGGGGTCAGAGCACCCATTGGTTATGGGGTCAGAGCACCCATTAGTTATGGGGTCAGATTGTCCCCATGTTATGGGGTCGGAGCACCCAATTTATGGGGTCAGAGCACCCATTGGTTATGGGGTCGGAGCACACATTGGTTATGGGGTCAAATTGTCCCCATCTTATGGGGTCGGAGCACCCATTGGTTATGGGGTCATATTGTCCCCATGTTATGGGGTCGGAGCTCCCGTTGGTTATGGGGTCAGAACATCCATTGGTTATGGGGTCAGAGCGTGCATTGCTTATGGGGTCAGATTGTCCCCATGTTATGGGGGCAGAGCATCATTATATTATGGGGTCAGAGCTCCCATTGGTTATGGGGTCAGAGCACCCATTGGTTATGGGGTTGGAGCACCCCTTGGTTATGGGGTCAGATTGTCCCCATGTTATGGGGTCAGAGCACCCATTGGTTATGGGGTCAGATTGTCCCCATGTTATGGGGTCAGAGCATCGTTATGTTATGGGGTCAGAGCTCCCATTGGTTATGGGGTCAGATTGTCCCCATGTTATGGGGTCAGAGCATCGTTATGTTATGGGGTCGGAGCACCCATTGGTTATGGGGTCAGAGCGTCCATTGGTTATGGGGTCAGATTGTCCCCATGTTATGGGGTCGGAGCTCCCATTGGTTGTGGGGTCAGAACATCCATTGGTTATGGGGTCAGAGCACCCATTGGTTATGGGGTCAGATTGTCCCCATGTTATGGGGCCAGAGCGTCCTCTGGTTATGGGGTCAGAGCATCGTTATGTTATGGGGTCGGAGCACCCATTGGTTATGGGGTCAGATTGTCCCCATGTTATGGGGTCAGAGCATCATTATGTTATAGGGTCAGAGCGCCCATTGGTTATGGGGTCAGATCCCTCATTGGTTATGGGGTTGGAGCACCCCTTGGTTATGGGGTCAGATTGTTCCCATGTTATGGGGTCAGAGCATCTCTATGTTATGGGGTCAGAGCGCCCATTGGTTATGGGGTCGGAGCTCCCATTGGTTATGGGGTCGGAGCGTCCTCTGGTTATGGGGTCAGAGCACCCATTGGTTATGGGGTCGGAGCTCCCATTGGTTCTGTGATTACAGCATCCCATGTTATGGGGTCAGAGCATCATTATGTTATGGGGTCAGAGCACCCATTGGTTATGGGGTTGGAGCGTTCATTGGTTATGGGGTCAGAGAATCCATTGGTTATGGGGTCAGATTGTCCCCATGTTATGGGGTCAGAGCATCCCTATGTTATGGGGTCAGAGCTCCCATTGGTTATGGGGTAGGAGCTCCCATTGTTTATGGGGTCAGAGCACCCCTTGGTTATGGGGTCCGATTGTCCCCATGCTATAGGGTCAGAGCACCCATTGGTTATGGGGTCAGAGCGTCCATTGGTTATGGGGTCAGAGCATCCATTGATTATGGGGTCAGATTGTCCCCATGTTATGGGGTCAGAGCGTTCTCTGGTTATGGGGTCAGACCATCATTATGTTATGGGGTCAGAGCACCCATTGGTTATGGGGTCAGATTGTCCCCATGTTATGGGGTCAGAGCATCATTATGTTATAGGGTCAGAGCGCCCATTGGTTATGGGGTCAGATTGTCCCCATGTTATGGGGTCAGAGCATCATTATGTTATAGGGTCAGAGCACCCATTGGTTATGGGGTTGGAGCACCCATTGGTTATGGGTTCTGATTGTCCCCATGTTATGGGGTCAGAGCACCCATTGGTTATGGGGTTGGAGCACACATTGGTTATGGGGTCAAATTGTCCCCATCTTATGGAGTCGGAGCACCCATTGGTTATGGGGTCAGATTGTCCCCATGTTATGGGGTCGGAGCTCCCGTTGGTTATGGGGTCAGAACATCCATTGGTTATGGGGTCAGAGCGTGCATTGCTTATGGGGTCAGATTGACCCCATGTTATGGGGTCAGAGCGTCCTCTGGTTATGCGGTCAGAGCATCGTTATGTTATGGGGTCAGAGCACCCATTGGTTATGGGGTTGGAGCGTTCATTGGTTATGGGGTCAGAGCGTCCTCTGGTTATGGGGTCAGAGCATCATTATGTTATGGGGTCAGAGCACCCATTGGTTATGGGGTTGGAGCGTTCATTGGTTATGGGGTCGGAGCTCCCATTGGTTATGGGGTCAAATTGTCCCCATGTTATGGGGTCAGATTGTCCCCATGTTATTGGGTCAGAGCACCCATTGGTTATGGGCTCAGCGCTGCACTCCCATTGGTTATGGGCTCAGCGTTGCTGCACTCCCATTGGCTCAGCGCAGTGCGCGGCGCTCCCCGGCACGGCGCCGCTGCGGTCCTCCGAGGGGAGGGGGGGGATTGTGGGGGTCCTCCAACGGGGGGGGAGGTCCTCCAAGTTGGGGGGGGTCCTCCAAGGGGGGGTGCGAGGTCCTCCAAGGGGAGGGGAGGGGGATGTGGGAGTCCTCCAAGGGGGGGGAGGGGGATGTGGGGGTCCTCCAAGGGGGGGGGGGAGGTCCTCCAAGGGGGGGGAGGGGATGTGGGGGTCCTCCAAAGGGGGGGAGGTCCTCCAAGGGGGGGGAGGGGGATGTGAGGGTCCTCCAAGGGGGGGGGAGGTCCTCCAAGGTGGGGGAGGGGGATGTGGGGGTCCTCCAAGGGGGGGGGGAGGTCCTCCAAGGGGGGGGGGGGGATGTGGGGGTCCTCCAGGGGGGGGGAGGGGATGTGGGGGTCCTCCAAGGGGGGGAAGGTCCTCCAAGTTGGGGGGGGTCCTCCAAGGGGCGGTGCGAGGTCCTCCAAGGGGGGGGGAGGGGATGTGGGGGTCCTCCAAGGAGGGGGGAGGGGATGTGGGGGTCCTCCAAGGGGGGGGGAGGTCCTCCAAGGGGGGGGGGAGGGGGGTGTGGGAGTCCTCCAAGGAGGGGGAGGTCCTCCAAGGGGGGGGAGGGGGATGTGGGGGTCCTCCAAGGAGGGGGGAGGGGATGTGGGGGTCCTCCAAGGGGGGGGGAGGTCCTCCAAGGGGGGGGAGGGGGATGTGGGGGTCCTCCAAGGGGGGGGGAGGGGATGTGGAAGTCCTCCAAGGGGAGTGCGAGGTCCTCCAAGGGGGGGGGAGGGGATGTGGGGGTCCTCCAAGGGGGGGGGAGGTCCTCCAAGGGGGCGGAGGGGGGCATTGGGGTCCTCCATGGGTGGGGGATGGAATATGGGGGTCCTCCAAGAGTGGGGTTTTGGGGTCCTCCAGGGGTGGGGGTTGGGGGCTTTGGGGTCCTCCAGGGGTGGGGGAGGAGGATTTGGGGGTCCTCCAAGAGTGGGGGTGGGGATATGGGGTCCTCCAAGGGGGGGGGTGGGGATGTGGGGTCCTCCAGGGGTGGGGTTTTGGGGTCCTCCAGGGGTGGGGGGGGGGGGATATGGGGTCCTCCAGGGGTGGGGGAGGGGGATGTGGGGGTCCTCCAGGGATTGGCATGGGGGATATTGGGGTCCTCCAGGGGTGGGGTGGGGGACATTGGGGTCCTCCAAGGATGGGGGATGGGATATGTGAGTCCTCCAAGAGTGGGATTTTGGGGTCCTCCACGGGTGGTGGGGGGGTGCGGGGGGGCATTGGGGTCCTCCAAGGGTGGGGGATGGGGATATTGGGGTCCTCCAAGAGTGGGGGATGGGGATATTGGGGTCCTCCAGGGGTGGGGGGATGGGATATCGGGGTCCTCCAAGGGTGGGGGGATGGGATATGGGGGTCCTCCAGGGGTGGGGTTTGGGGGCGTTTGGGGTCCTCCAGGGGTGGGGGGATGGGGTATTGGGGTCCTCCAAGGGTGGGGGTTGGGGGCATTGGGGTCCTCCAGGGGTAGAAGTGAGGATGTGGGGTCCTCCAGGAGTGGGGTTTTGGGGTCCTCCAAGGGTGGGGGGCATTGGGGTCCTCCAGGGGTGGGGGAGGAGGATTTGGGGGTCCTCCAAGAGTGGGGGTGGGGATATGGGGTCCTCCAAGGGTGGGGGGTGGGGATGTGGGGTCCTCCAGGGGTGGGGTGGGGGGGATATTGGGGTCCTCCAGGGGTGGGGGGATGGGATATGGGGGTCCTCCAGGGGTGGGGGATGGGCATATTGGGGTCCTCCAAGAGTGGGGTTTTGGGGTCCTCCACGGGTGGTGGGGGGGTGGGGGGGGTATTGGGGTCCTCCAAGGGTGGGGGATGGGGATATTGGGGTCCTCCAGGGGTGGGGGGATGGGATATGGGGGTCCTCCAGGGGTGGGGGTTGGGATGTGGGGTCCTCCAGGGATTGGCATGGGGGATATTGGGGTCCTCCAAGAGTGGGGTTGGGGATATGGAGGTCCTCCAGGGGTGAGGGGAGGTCCTCCAAGGGTGGGGGATGGGGTATGGGGGTCCTCCAGGCGTGGGGTTTGGGGGCGTTTGGGGTCCTCCAGGGGTGGGGGGTTGGGGTATTGGGGTCCTCCAAGGGTGGGGGTTGGGGGCATTGGGGTCCTCCAGGGGTAGAGGTGAGGATGTGGGGTCCTCCAGGAGTGGGGTTTTGGGGTCCTCCAAGGGTGGGGTGCATTGGGGTCCTCCAGGGGTGGGGGATGGGGATATGGGGGTCCTCCAGGAGTGGGGGTGGGGATATGGGGTCCTCCAAGGGTGGGGGGTGGGGATGTGGGGTCCTCCAGGGGTGGGGTTTTGGGGTCCTCCAGGGGTGGGGTGGGGGGGATATGGGGGTCCTCCAGTGGTGGGGGAGGGGGATGTGGGGGTCCTCCAGGGATTGGCATGGGGGATATTGGGGTCCTCCAGGGGTGGTGGGGGGGTGGGGGGGGCATTGGGGTCCTCCAAGGGTGGGGGAGGGGGATATTGGGGTCCTCCAGGGGTGGGGGATGGGATATGGGGGTCCTCTAAGGGTGGGGTTTTGGGGTCCTCCAGGGGTGGGGGATGGGGGCATTGGGGTCCTCCAGGGGTGGGAGATGGGATTTTGGGGTCCTCCAAGAGTGGGGGATGGGGATGTGGGGGTCCTCCAAGAGTGGGGGATGGGGATATTGGGGTCCTCCAGGGGTGGGAGATGGGATTTTGGGGTCCTCCAGGGGTGAGGGATGGGGATATGGGGGTCATCCAGGGGTGGGGGAGGGGGATGTGGGGGTCCTCCAGGGATTGGCATGGGGGATATTGGGGTCCTCCAGGGGTGGGGGTGGGGGACATTGGGGTCCTCCAAGGATGGGGGATGGGATATGTGAGTCCTCCAAGAGTGGGATTTTGGGGTCCTCCACGGGTGGTGGGGGGGTGGGGGGGGCATTGGGGTCCTCCAAGGGTGGGGGAGGGGGATAGTGGGGTCCTCCAGGGGAGGGGGGGGGGGATATTGGGGTCCTCCAAGGGTGGGGGGATGGGATATGGGGGTCCTCCAGGGGTGGGGGGATGGGATATGGGGGTCCTCCAGGGGTGGGATTTTGGGGTCCTCCAGGGGTGGTGGGGGGTGGGGGGGGGCATTGGGGTCCTCCAAGGGTGGGGGAGGGGGATATTGGGGTCCTCCAGGGGTGGGGGAGGGGATATTGGGGTCCTCCAGGGGTGGAGGATGGGGGCGTTTGGGGTCCTCGAGGGGTGGGGGGTTGGGGTATTGGGGTCCTCCAAGAGTGGGGGTGGGGATATGGGGTCCTACAAGGGTGGGATTTTGGGGTCCTCCACGGGTGGTGGGGGGGTGGGGGAGGGGCATATTGGGGTCCTCCAAGAGTGGGGGGTGGGGATATTGGGGTCCTCCAGGGGTGGGGGGTGGGGATATTGGGGTCCTCCAAGGGTGGGGGAATGGGATATGGGGGTCCTCCAGGGGTGGGGGATGGGCATATTGGGGTCCTCCAAGAGTGGGGGTGGGGATATGGAGGTCCTCCAGGGGTGAGGGGAGGTCCTCCAAGGGTGGGGGATGGGGTATGGGGGTCCTCCAGGGGTGGGGTTTGGGGGCGTTTGGGGTCCTCCAGGGGTGGGGGGTTGGGGTATTGGGGTCCTCCAAGGGTGGGGGTTGGGGGCATTGGGGTCCTCCAGGGGTAGAGGTGAGGATGTGGGGTCATCCAGGAGTGGGGTTTTGGGGTCCTCCAAGGGTGGGGGGCATTGGGGTCCTCCAGGGGTGGGGGAGGAGGATTTGGGGGTCCTCCAAGAGTGGGGGTGGGGATATGGGGTCCTCCAAGGGTGGGGGATGGGATGTGGGGGTCCTCCAGGGGTGGGGTTTTGGGGTCCTCCAGGGGTGGGGGGGGGGGCATTGGGGTCCTCCAAGGGTGGGGGATGGGCATATTGGGGTCCTCCAAGGGTGGTGGGTGGGGATATTGGGGTCCTCCAAGAGTGGGGGTTGGGGATGTGGGGTCCTCCAAGGGTGGGGTTTTGGGGTCCTCCAGGGGTGGGGGAGGGGGATATTGGGGTCCTCCAGGGGTAGAAGTGAGGATGTGGGGTCCTCCAGGAGTGGGGTTTTGGGGTCCTCCAGGCGTGGGGGATCGGATATGGGGGTCCTCCAGGGGTGAGGAGAGGTCCTCCAAGGGTGAGGGGATGGGATATGGGAGTCCTCCGGGGGGGATATTGGGGTCCTCCAGGGGTGGGGGGTGGGAATATTGGGGTCCTCCAAGAGCGGGGTTTTGGGGTCCTCCAGCGGTGGGGGGGGTGAGGGGGGCATTGGGGTCCTCCAAGGGTGGGGGATGGGGTATGGGGGTCCTCCAGGGGTGGGATTTGGGGGCGTTTGGGGTCCTCCAAGAGTGGGGGATGGGGATATGGGGGTCCTCCAGTGGTGGGGGAGGGGGATGTGGGGGTCCTCCAGGGATTGGCATGGGGGATATTGGGGTCCTCCAGGGGTGGGGGTGGGGGACATTGGGGTCCTCCAAGGATGGGGGATGGGATATGTGAGTCCTCCAAGAGTGGGATTTTGGGGTCCTCCACGGGTGGTGGGGGGGTGGGGGGGGCATTGGGGTCCTCCAAGGGTGGGGGATGGGCATATTGGGGTCCTCCAGGGGTGGGGGGATGGGATATGGGGGTCCTCCAAGAGTGGGGGTTGGGGATGTGGGGTCCTCCAGGGGTGGGGGGATGGGATATGGGGGTCCTCCAGGGGTGGGATTTTGGGGTCCTCCAGGGGTGGGGGTTGGGGGCATTGGGGTCCTCCAGGGGTGGGGGATGGGATATGGGGGTCCTCCAAGGGTGGGGTTTTGGGGTCCTCCAGGGGTGGGGGTTGGGATATGGGGGTCCTCCATGGGTGGGAGATGGGATTTTGGGGTCCTCCAAGAGTGGGGGATGGGGATGTGGGGGTCCTCCAGTGGTGGGGGAGGGGGATGTGGGGGTCCTCCAGGGATTGGCATGGGGGATATTGGGGTCCTCCAGGGGTGGGGGTGGGGATATGGAGGTCCTCCAGGGGTGAGGGGAGGTCCTCCAAGGGTGGGGGATGGGGTATGGGGGTCCTCCAGGCGTGGGGTTTGGGGGCGTTTGGGGTCCTCCAGGGGTGGGGGGTCGGGGTATTGGGGTCCTCCAAGGGTGGGGGTTGGGGGCATTGGGGTCCTCCAGGGGTAGAAGTGAGGATGTGGGGTCCTCCAGGAGTGGGGTTTTGGGGTCCTCCAAGGGTGGGGGGCATTGGGGTCCTCCAGGGGTGGGGGAGGAGGATTTGGGGGTCCTCCAAGAGTGGGGGTGGGGATATGGGGTCCTCCAAGGGTGGGGGGGTGGGGATGTGGGGTCCTCCAGGGGTGGGGTGGGGGGGATATTGGGGTCCTCCAGGGGTGGGAGATGGGATTTTGGGGCCCTCCAAGAGTGGGGGATGGGGATATGGGGGTCCTCCAGTGGTGGGGGAGGGGGATGTGGGGGTCCTCCAGGGATTGGCATGGGGGATATTGGGGTCCTCCAGGGGTGGGGGTGGGGGACATTGGGGTCCTCCAAGGATGGGGCATGGGATATGTGAGTCCTCCAAGAGTGGGATTTTGGGGTCCTCCACGGGTGGTGGGGGGGGCATTGGGGTCCTCCAAGGGTGGGGGATGGGCATATTGGGGTCCTCCAAGAGTGGGGGGTGGGGATATTGGGGTCCTCCAAGGGTGGGGGTATGGGATATGGGGGTCCTCCAGGGGTGGGGGTTGGGATGTGGGGTCCTCCAGGGATTGGCATGGGGGATATTGGGGTCCTCCAAGAGTGGGGGTGGGGATATGGAGGTCCTCCAGGGGTGAGGGGAGGTCCTCCAAGGGTGGGGGATGGGGTATGGGGGTCCTCCAGGGGTGGGGTTTGGGGGCGTTTGGGGTCCTCCAGGGGTGGGGGGTTGGGGTATTGGGGTCCTCCAAGGGTGGGGGTTGGGGGCATTGGGGTCCTCCAGGGGTAGAGGTGAGGATGTGGGGTCCTCCAGGAGTGGGGTTTTGGGGTCCTCCAAGGGTGGGGTGCATTGGGGTCCTCCAGGGGTGGGAGTTGGGATTTTGGGGTCCTCCAGGGGTGGGGGATGGGATATGTGAGTCCTCCAGGGGTGGGATTTTGGGGTCCTCCAGGGGTGGGGGGGGGTGGGGGGGGCATTGGGGTCCTCCAAGTGTGGGGGAGGGGGATATTGGGGTCCTCCAGGGGTGGGGGGTGGGGATATTGGGGTCCTCCAAGAGTGGGGGGTGGGGATATTGGGGTCCTCCAAGGGTGGGGGGATGGGATATGGGGGTCCTCCAGGGGTGGGGGTTGGGATGTGGGGTCCTCCAGGGATTGGCATGGGGGATATTGGGGTCCTCCAAGAGTGGGGGTGGGGATATGGAGGTCCTCCAGGGGTGAGGGGAGGTCCTCCAAGGGTGGGGGATGGGGTATGGGGGTCCTCCAGGGGTGGGGTTTGGGGGCGTTTGGGGTCCTCCAGGGGTGGGGGGTTGGGGTATTGGGGTCCTCCAAGGGTGGGGGTTGGGGGCATTGGGGTCCTCCAGGGGTAGAGGTGAGGATGTGGGGTCCTCCAGGAGTGGGGTTTTGGGGTCCTCCAAGGGTGGGGTGCATTGGGGTCCTCCAGGGGTGGGGGATGGGGATATGGGGGTCCTCCAGGAGTGGGGGTGGGGATATGGGGTCCTCCAAGGGTGGGGGGTGGGGATGTGGGGTCCTCCAGGGGTGGGGTTTTGGGGTCCTCCAGGGGTGGGGTGGGGGGGATATGGGGGTCCTCCAGTGGTGGGGGAGGGGGATGTGGGGGTCCTCCAGGGATTGGCATGGGGGATATTGGGGTCCTCCAGGGGTGGTGGGGGGGTGGGGGGGGCATTGGGGTCCTCCAAGGGTGGGGGAGGGGGATATTGGGGTCCTCCAGGGGTGGGGGATGGGATATGGGGGTCCTCTAAGGGTGGGGTTTTGGGGTCCTCCAGGGGTGGGGGATGGGGGCATTGGGGTCCTCCAGGGGTGGGAGATGGGATTTTGGGGTCCTCCAAGAGTGGGGGATGGGGATGTGGGGGTCCTCCAAGAGTGGGGGATGGGGATATTGGGGTCCTCCAGGGGTGGGAGATGGGATTTTGGGGTCCTCCAGGGGTGAGGGATGGGGATATGGGGGTCATCCAGGGGTGGGGGAGGGGGATGTGGGGGTCCTCCAGGGATTGGCATGGGGGATATTGGGGTCCTCCAGGGGTGGGGGTGGGGGACATTGGGGTCCTCCAAGGATGGGGGATGGGATATGTGAGTCCTCCAAGAGTGGGATTTTGGGGTCCTCCACGGGTGGTGGGGGGGTGGGGGGGGCATTGGGGTCCTCCAAGGGTGGGGGAGGGGGATAGTGGGGTCCTCCAGGGGAGGGGGGGGGGGGATATTGGGGTCCTCCAAGGGTGGGGGGATGGGATATGGGGGTCCTCCAGGGGTGGGGGGATGGGATATGGGGGTCCTCCAGGGGTGGGATTTTGGGGTCCTCCAGGGGTGGTGGGGGGTGGGGGGGGGCATTGGGGTCCTCCAAGGGTGGGGGAGGGGGATATTGGGGTCCTCCAGGGGTGGGGGAGGGGATATTGGGGTCCTCCAGGGGTGGAGGATGGGGGCGTTTGGGGTCCTCGAGGGGTGGGGGGTTGGGGTATTGGGGTCCTCCAAGAGTGGGGGTGGGGATATGGGGTCCTACAAGGGTGGGATTTTGGGGTCCTCCACGGGTGGTGGGGGGGTGGGGGAGGGGCATATTGGGGTCCTCCAAGAGTGGGGGGTGGGGATATTGGGGTCCTCCAGGGGTGGGGGGTGGGGATATTGGGGTCCTCCAAGGGTGGGGGAATGGGATATGGGGGTCCTCCAGGGGTGGGGGATGGGCATATTGGGGTCCTCCAAGAGTGGGGGTGGGGATATGGAGGTCCTCCAGGGGTGAGGGGAGGTCCTCCAAGGGTGGGGGATGGGGTATGGGGGTCCTCCAGGGGTGGGGTTTGGGGGCGTTTGGGGTCCTCCAGGGGTGGGGGGTTGGGGTATTGGGGTCCTCCAAGGGTGGGGGTTGGGGGCATTGGGGTCCTCCAGGGGTAGAGGTGAGGATGTGGGGTCATCCAGGAGTGGGGTTTTGGGGTCCTCCAAGGGTGGGGGGCATTGGGGTCCTCCAGGGGTGGGGGAGGAGGATTTGGGGGTCCTCCAAGAGTGGGGGTGGGGATATGGGGTCCTCCAAGGGTGGGGGATGGGATGTGGGGGTCCTCCAGGGGTGGGGTTTTGGGGTCCTCCAGGGGTGGGGGGGGGGGCATTGGGGTCCTCCAAGGGTGGGGGATGGGCATATTGGGGTCCTCCAAGGGTGGTGGGTGGGGATATTGGGGTCCTCCAAGAGTGGGGGTTGGGGATGTGGGGTCCTCCAAGGGTGGGGTTTTGGGGTCCTCCAGGGGTGGGGGAGGGGGATATTGGGGTCCTCCAGGGGTAGAAGTGAGGATGTGGGGTCCTCCAGGAGTGGGGTTTTGGGGTCCTCCAGGCGTGGGGGATCGGATATGGGGGTCCTCCAGGGGTGAGGAGAGGTCCTCCAAGGGTGAGGGGATGGGATATGGGAGTCCTCCGGGGGGGATATTGGGGTCCTCCAGGGGTGGGGGGTGGGAATATTGGGGTCCTCCAAGAGCGGGGTTTTGGGGTCCTCCAGCGGTGGGGGGGGTGAGGGGGGCATTGGGGTCCTCCAAGGGTGGGGGATGGGGTATGGGGGTCCTCCAGGGGTGGGATTTGGGGGCGTTTGGGGTCCTCCAAGAGTGGGGGATGGGGATATGGGGGTCCTCCAGTGGTGGGGGAGGGGGATGTGGGGGTCCTCCAGGGATTGGCATGGGGGATATTGGGGTCCTCCAGGGGTGGGGGTGGGGGACATTGGGGTCCTCCAAGGATGGGGGATGGGATATGTGAGTCCTCCAAGAGTGGGATTTTGGGGTCCTCCACGGGTGGTGGGGGGGTGGGGGGGGCATTGGGGTCCTCCAAGGGTGGGGGATGGGCATATTGGGGTCCTCCAGGGGTGGGGGGATGGGATATGGGGGTCCTCCAAGAGTGGGGGTTGGGGATGTGGGGTCCTCCAGGGGTGGGGGGATGGGATATGGGGGTCCTCCAGGGGTGGGATTTTGGGGTCCTCCAGGGGTGGGGGTTGGGGGCATTGGGGTCCTCCAGGGGTGGGGGATGGGATATGGGGGTCCTCCAAGGGTGGGGTTTTGGGGTCCTCCAGGGGTGGGGGTTGGGATATGGGGGTCCTCCATGGGTGGGAGATGGGATTTTGGGGTCCTCCAAGAGTGGGGGATGGGGATGTGGGGGTCCTCCAGTGGTGGGGGAGGGGGATGTGGGGGTCCTCCAGGGATTGGCATGGGGGATATTGGGGTCCTCCAGGGGTGGGGGTGGGGATATGGAGGTCCTCCAGGGGTGAGGGGAGGTCCTCCAAGGGTGGGGGATGGGGTATGGGGGTCCTCCAGGCGTGGGGTTTGGGGGCGTTTGGGGTCCTCCAGGGGTGGGGGGTCGGGGTATTGGGGTCCTCCAAGGGTGGGGGTTGGGGGCATTGGGGTCCTCCAGGGGTAGAAGTGAGGATGTGGGGTCCTCCAGGAGTGGGGTTTTGGGGTCCTCCAAGGGTGGGGGGCATTGGGGTCCTCCAGGGGTGGGGGAGGAGGATTTGGGGGTCCTCCAAGAGTGGGGGTGGGGATATGGGGTCCTCCAAGGGTGGGGGGTGGGGATGTGGGGTCCTCCAGGGGTGGGGTGGGGGGGATATTGGGGTCCTCCAGGGGTGGGAGATGGGATTTTGGGGCCCTCCAAGAGTGGGGGATGGGGATATGGGGGTCCTCCAGTGGTGGGGGAGGGGGATGTGGGGGTCCTCCAGGGATTGGCATGGGGGATATTGGGGTCCTCCAGGGGTGGGGGTGGGGGACATTGGGGTCCTCCAAGGATGGGGCATGGGATATGTGAGTCCTCCAAGAGTGGGATTTTGGGGTCCTCCACGGGTGGTGGGGGGGGCATTGGGGTCCTCCAAGGGTGGGGGATGGGCATATTGGGGTCCTCCAAGAGTGGGGGGTGGGGATATTGGGGTCCTCCAAGGGTGGGGGTATGGGATATGGGGGTCCTCCAGGGGTGGGGGTTGGGATGTGGGGTCCTCCAGGGATTGGCATGGGGGATATTGGGGTCCTCCAAGAGTGGGGGTGGGGATATGGAGGTCCTCCAGGGGTGAGGGGAGGTCCTCCAAGGGTGGGGGATGGGGTATGGGGGTCCTCCAGGGGTGGGGTTTGGGGGCGTTTGGGGTCCTCCAGGGGTGGGGGGTTGGGGTATTGGGGTCCTCCAAGGGTGGGGGTTGGGGGCATTGGGGTCCTCCAGGGGTAGAGGTGAGGATGTGGGGTCCTCCAGGAGTGGGGTTTTGGGGTCCTCCAAGGGTGGGGTGCATTGGGGTCCTCCAGGGGTGGGAGTTGGGATTTTGGGGTCCTCCAGGGGTGGGGGATGGGATATGTGAGTCCTCCAGGGGTGGGATTTTGGGGTCCTCCAGGGGTGGGGGGGGGTGGGGGGGGCATTGGGGTCCTCCAAGTGTGGGGGAGGGGGATATTGGGGTCCTCCAGGGGTGGGGGGTGGGGATATTGGGGTCCTCCAAGAGTGGGGGGTGGGGATATTGGGGTCCTCCAAGGGTGGGGGGATGGGATATGGGGGTCCTCCAGGGGTGGGGGTTGGGATGTGGGGTCCTCCAGGGATTGGCATGGGGGATATTGGGGTCCTCCAAGAGTGGGGGTGGGGATATGGAGGTCCTCCAGGGGTGAGGGGAGGTCCTCCAAGGGTGGGGGATGGGGTATGGGGGTCCTCCAGGGGTGGGGTTTGGGGGCGTTTGGGGTCCTCCAGGGGTGGGGGGTTGGGGTATTGGGGTCCTCCAAGGGTTGGGGTTGGGGGCATTGGGGTCCTCCAGGGGTAGAGGTGAGGATGTGGGGTCCTCCAGGAGTGGGGTTTTGGGGTCCTCCAAGGGTGGGGGGCATTGGGGTCCTCCAGGGGTGGGGGAGGAGGATATTGGGGTCCTCCAGGGGTGGGAGATGGGATATTGGGGTCCTCCAAGAGTGGGGGTGGGGATATGGAGGTCCTCCAGGGGTGAGGGGAGGTCCTCCAAGGGTGGGGGATGGGGTATGGGGGTCCTCCAGGGGTGGGGTTTGGGGGCGTTTGGGGTCCTCCAGGGGTGGAGGGTTGGGGTATTGGGGTCCTCCAAGGGTGGGGGTTGGGGGCATTGGGGTCCTCCAGGGGTAGAAGTGAGGATGTGGGGTCATCCAGGAGTGGGGTTTTGGGGTCCTCCAAGGGTGGGGGGCATTGGGGTCCTCCAGGGGTGGGGGTGGGGGACATTGGGGTCCTCCAAGGATGGGGGATGGGGATATGGGGGTCCTCCAAGAGTGGGGGGTGGGGATGTGGGGTCCTCCAGGAGTGGGGTTTTGGGGTCCTCCAGGGGTGGGGTGGGGGGGATATTGGGGTCCTCCAGGGGTGGGAGTTGGGATTTTGGGGTCCTCCAGGGGTGGGGGATGGGATATGTGAGTCCTCCAGGGGTGGGATTTTGGGGTCCTCCAGGGGTGGGGGGGGGTGGGGGGGGCATTGGGGTCCTCCAAGGGTGGGGGAGGGGGATATTGGGGTCCTCCAGGGGTGGGGGAGGGGGACATTGGGGTCCTCCAAGAGTGGGGGTGGGAGATGTGGGGTCCTCCAGGAGTGGGGTTTTGGGGTCCTCCAAGGGTGGGGGGTGGGAATATTGGGGTCCTCCAGGGGTGGGGGAGGGGGATTTGGGGGTCCTCCCAGAGTGGGGTTTTGGGGCGTTTGGGGTCCTCCAGGGGTGGGGGATGGGGATGTGGGGGTCCTCCAGGGGTGGGATTTTGGGGTCCTCCACGGGTGGCGGGGGGGTGGGGGGGGCATTGGGGTCCTCCAAGAGTGGGGGGTGGGGATGTGGGGTCCTCCAGGGGTGGGGGGATGGGATATGGGGGTCCTCCAGGGGTGGGGGTGGGGATATGGAGGTCCTCCAGGGGTGAGGGGAGGTCCTCCAAGGGTGGGGGATGGGGTATGGGGGTCCTCCAGGGGTGGGGTTTGGGGGCGTTTGGGGTCCTCCAGGGGTGGGGGGTTGGGGTATTGGGGTCCTCCAAGGGTGGGGGTTGAGGGCATTGGGGTCCTCCAGGGGTAGAAGTGAGGATGTGGGGTCATCCAGGAGTGGGGTTTTGGGGTCCTCCAGGGGTGGGGGTGGGGGACATTGGGGTCCTCCAAGGATGGGGGATGGGATATGTGAGTCCTCCAAGAGTGGGATTTTGGGGTCCTCCAGGGGTGGTGGGGGGGCTGGGGGGGCATTGGGGTCCTCCAAGGGTGGGGGATGGGCATATTGGGGTCCTCCAAGAATGGGGGGTGGGAATATTGGGGTCCTCCAAGGGTGGGGGGATGGGATATGGGGGTCCTCCAGGGGTGGGGGTTGGGATGTGGGGTCCTCCAGGGATTGGCATGGGGGACATTGGGGTCCTCCAAGAGTGGGGGTGGGGATATGGAGGTCCTCCTGGGGTGAGGGGAGGTCCTCCAAGGGTGGGGGATGGGGTATGGGGGTCCTCCAGGGGTGGGGGGTCGGGGTATTGGGGTCCTGCAGGGCTGGGGGGGGTCGGGGTATTGGGGTCCTGCAGGGTCCGGCGCCGACCCCACACCTCCGATCCCATCGCAGCCCCACAGCGCGGGGAGCGGCATTGGGGCACGGCGCTGCAATGCACTCCGCGGCCGATAGGGGGCGCTCGGCGTAAAGGGACGGCGAGGCGGATCGGCCCGTATAGCATAGAACGGGCGGGATATGGGATATGGGATATGGGATATGGGATATGGGATATAGGGTATGGGATATGGGATATAGGGTATGGGGTACGGGATATGGGATATAGGGTGTGGGATGTAGGATATAAGGTATGGGATATGGGATATGGGATATAGGGGGTGGGATATAGGATATAGGGTACGGGATATGGGATATAGAGTATGGGATGTGGGATATAGGATATAGGATATGGGATATGGGATATAGGGTATGGGGTACGGGATATGGGATATAGGGTATGGTATGTGGGATATAGGGTATGGGATGTGGGATATAGGATATGGGATATAGGGTATGGGATATAGGGTATGGGATATAGGGTATGGGATATAGGATATGAGATACAGGATATAGAGTACGGGATATGGGATAATAGTATATGGGATATAGGATATAGGGTGCAGGATATAGGATATAGGGTATGGGATATGGGATATAGGGTATGGGGTACGGGATATGGGATATAGGGTGTGGGATGTAGGATATAAGGTATGGGATATGGCATATAGGGTATGGGGTACGGGATATGGGATATAGGGTACGGGATGTGGGATATAGAATATAGGATATGGGATATGGGATATGGGATATAGGGTATGGGATATGGGATATAGGGTGCAGGATATAGGATATAGGGTATGCGATATGGGATATAGGGTATGGGGTACGGGATATGGGATATAGGGAGCAGGATATGGGATATAGGGTATGGGATATGGGATATAGGGTATGGGATATAGGGTGCAGGATATAGGATATAAGGTATGCGATATGGGATATAGGGTATGGGATATGGGATATAGGAGTATGGGGTACGGGATATGGGATATAGGGAGCAGGATATGGGATATAGGGTATGGGATATGGGATATAAGCTGCAGGATATAGGATATAGGGTATGCAATATGGGATATAGGGTATGGGATACAGGATATGGGATATAGGGTGTGAGATATACGATATAGGGTATGGGATATGGGATATGGGGTACGGGATATAGGATATAGGGTATGGGATATGGGATGTGGAGTACTGGATATGAAATATAGCATATAGGATATGAGATATGGAATATGGGATATAGGGTACGGGATACAGGATATAGGGTACGGGATATGGGATATAGGATATGGGATATAGGGTGTGGGATATAGGATATAGGATATAGGATATAGGATGCAGGATATAGGATATAGGGTGCAGGATTTGGGGGATGCTGTGTGCCACCCCTACGGCCCTATAGGGTGGTCCCAATGGACCGCCATCCATACCCCACCCCATATATGGCCATCCCCCACCCCATATGGGATCCCCACCCCATATAGGATCCCCATCGCACCCCATACGTTCCCATACCCCATCCCCACTGCACCCCACATAGGATTCCCACCCCACATGGTCCCATATCTCACCCCCTATAGGATCCCCACCCCATATGGGATCCCCACCCCACCCCCATCGCACCCCATATAGGGTCCCCACCCCACCCCATATGGGATCCGCACCCCATAGAGGACCATCCCCTCCCCCTATAGGATCCCCACCCCATATGGGATCCCCACCCCATAGAGGACCATCCCCTCCCCCTATAGGGTCCCCACCCCATATGGGATCCTCCCACCATATAGGACCATCCCCCACCCCCTATAGGATCCCTACCCCACCCCATATGGTTCCATACCTCACCCCCTATAGGATCCCCACCCCCTATAGGATCCCCACTGCACCCCATATGGGATCCTCACCCCCTATAGGATCCCCACCCCACCCCATATGGGATCCCCACCCCACCCCATACGTCCCCATACCCCATATAGGATCCCCACCCCCTATAGGATCCCCACACCCCATACGGGATCCCCACCCCCTATAGGATCCCCACCCCACCCCATACGGGATCCCCACCCCCTTTAGGATCCCCACCCCTTATAGGATCCCCACCCCATATGTCCCCATACCCCATATGGGATCCTCACCCCATATAGGACCATCCCCCACCCCCTATAGGATCCCCACCCCACCCAATATGTTCCCATACCCCCTATAGGATCCCCACCCCACCCCATCCCATACGTCCCCATAACCCATATGGGATCCCCACCCCATATGGGCTCCCCACCCCCTATAGGATCCCCACCCCACCCCATATGGTCCCATACCCCACCCCATATGGGATCCTCACCCCATATAGGACCATCCCCCACCCCCTATAGGATCCCCACACCCCATATGGGCTCCCCACCCCGTATAGGATCCCCACCCCCTATAGGATCCCCACCCCACCCCATATGGGATCCCCACCCCCTATAGGATCCCCACCCCCTATAGGATCCCCGCACCCCATACGGGATCCCCACCCCTATAGAATCCCCACCGCACCCCATATGGGCTCCCCACCCCTTATAGGATCCCCACCCCACCCCATACGTCCCCGCACCCCATATGGGCTCCGCCCCCCCTATAGGATCCCCACACCCCATATGGGCTCCCCACCCCATATAGGATCCCCACCCCCTATAGGATCCCTACCCCACCCCATACGTCCCCATACCCCATATAGGATCCCCACCCCCTATAGGATCCCCACCCCACCCCATACGTCCCCGCACCCCATATGGGCTCCGCCCCCCCTATAGGATCCCCACCCCATATGTTCCCATACCCCATATGGTCCCACACCCCATATGGGATCCCCACCCCCTATAGGATCCCCACCCCTTATAGGATCCCCACCCCATACGTCCCCATACCCCATATGGGATCCCCACCCCCTATAGGATCCCCACCCCCTATAGGATCCCCACCCCTTATAGGATCCCCACCCCATACGTCCCCATACCCCATATGGGATCCCCACCCCCTATAGGATCCCCCCCCCCCTATAGGATCCCCACCCCACCCCATATGGGATCCCCACCCCATCCGGTCCCACCCCCACCCCCTATAGGATCCCCCCCCCCTATAGGATCCCCACCCCACCCCATATGGGCTCCGCCCCCCCTATAGGATCCCCACCCCCTATAGGATCCCCGCACCCCATATGGGCTCCGCACCCCATCCGGTCCCCCCCCCGTTGAGCCCCGCCCCGCCCGGCCGCACAGCAGGTGCGGAGCGGAGCCGAACGGAGCCGAGCGGAGCCGAACGGAGCCGAACGGAGCCGAACGGAGCCGAGCGGGGCGGGGAGCGCAGCTGCTGCGGGGCGGCGGAACGGGCCGGGCGGAGCCGAACCGAACCGAATAGAGCCGAGTAGGAGCGAATAGAGCCGAGCTGAGCCGAACCGAACCGAATAGAGCCGAGTAGGAGCGAATAGAGCCGAGCTGAGCCGAACCGAACCGAATAGAGCCGAGTAGGAGCGAATAGAGCCGAGCTGAGCCGAACCGAACCGAATAGAGCCGAGTAGGAGCGAATAGAGCCGAGCTGAGCCGAACCGAACCGAATAGAGCCGAGTAGGAGCGAATAGAGCCGGGCTGAGCCGAACCGAACCGAATAGAGCCGAGTAGGAGCGAATAGAGCCGAGCTGAGCCGAACCGAACCGAATAGAGCCGAGCTGAGCCGAACCGAAGCAGCGTAGAACGGAATAGGGGAGAGCCGAAGGGAGCAGAGCCGAGCGGAGCCGAACCGAGTCGGGTTGGGCCGAGTAGAGCCGAGTAGAGCCGAACCGAGCCGAGTACAGCCGAACCGAGCCGGGCTGGGCTGAGCCGAGCCGAGTAGAGCCGAACCGAGCCGAGTAGAGCCGAACCGAGCCGGGCAGGGCTGAGCTGAGCCGAACGGAACCGGGCTGAGCTGAGCCGAACCGAGCCGGGCTGAGCCGAACCGAGCCGAGTAGAGCCGAATTGAGCCGAGTAGAGGCAATCAGAGCCGGGCTGGGCTGAGCCGAACCGGGCTGAGCCGAACCGAGCCGAGCCGAGCCGAGTAGGGCGATCAGAGCCAGGCTGGGCTGAGCCGAGCCGAACCGAGCCGAGTAGAGCCGAACCGAGCCGAGCCGAGCCGTGTAGGGCGATCAGAGCCGGGCTGGGCTGAGCCGAACCGAGTAGAGCCGAGCCGAACCGGGTAGAGTCGAAGCGAGTCGGGCTGAGCCGAGTAGAGCCGAGCCGGGCTGAGCTGAGCTGAGCCGAACCGAACCGAGTAGAGCCGAAGCGATTCGGGCTGAGCCGAGTAGGGCGATCAGAGCCTGGCTGAGCTGAGCTGAACCGAACCGAGTAGAGCCGAAGCGATTCGGGCTGCGCCGAGTAGAGCCGAGCCGGGCTGAGCTGAGCTGAGCCGAACGGAACCGAGTAGAGCCGAAGCGATTCGGGCTGAGCCGAACCGAGCCGAGTAGAGCCGAAGCGATTCGGGCTGCGCCGAGCAGGGCGATCAGAGCCGGGCTGGGCTGAGCCGAGCCGAAGCGATTCGGGCCGAACCGAACCGAGCCGAGTAGAGCCGAGCCGGGCTGAGCTGAGCCGAGCCGAAGCGATTCGGGCTGAGCCGAGCCGAGTAGAGCCGAGCCGAACCGAACCGAGCCGAGTAGAGCCGAGCCGAGCCGAGTAGAGCCGAAGCGATTCGGGCTGAGCCGAGTAGAGCCGAGCCGGGCTGAGCTGAGCCGAGTAGAGCTGAGCTGAGCCGAGCCGAAGCGATTCGGGCCGAGCCGAACCGAGCCGAGCCGAGCCGAGTAGAGCCGAAGCGATTCGGGCTGAGCCGAACCGAGCCGAGCCGAGCCGAGTAGAGCCGAAGCGATTCGGGCTGAGCCGAGTAGAGCCGAACCGAGCTGAGCTGAGCTGAGCTGAGCTGAGCTGAGCTGAGCTGAGCTGAGCCGGGCTGAGCTGAGCCGAGCCGAGCCGAAGCGATTCGGGCCGAGCCGAGCCGAGCCGAACCGAGCCGAGTAGAGCCGAGCTGAGCCGAGTAGAGCCGAAGCGATTCGGGCTGCGCCGAGTAGAGCTGAGCTGAGCCGAGTAGAGCTGAGCTGAGCCGAGCCGAAGCGATTCGGGCCGAGCCGAACCGAACCGAACCGAGCCGAAGGGAGCCGAAAGGAGCCGAAAGGAGCCGAAAGGAGCCGAAAGGAGCCGAGGCGGTGGGCCGATGCTGGCGTTGGCGCTGCAGCGGTTGGTGACGGCGCTGCTTCGCTCTTTCAGGCGCGGGCAGCGGCTGCTGCTGAAGGCGGACGACGCCGTGCGGGGCTCCGAAGCGCTGCAGGTACGGCTGGGAACGCCGCCCCATAGCGACCCATAGCGACCCATAGCGACCCATAGCGACACATAGAGACCCCATAGAGACCCCCATAGCGCCCCATAGCGACCTATAGGAACCAATAGCGCCCCATAGCGACCCATAGAGACCCATAGAGACCCATAGCGACCCATAGAGACCCCCATAGCAACCCATAGCGACCCATAGAGACCCCATAGTGACCCATAGAGACCCATAGAGACCCATAGAGACGCATAGAGATCCCATAACCACCCCATAGCCGCCCCATAGCGACCCATAGCGACCCATAGGAACCAATAGCGCCCCATAGAGACCCATAGCGACCCATAGCGACCCATAACGATCCATAGTGACCCATAGCGAACCCATAGCGCCCCATAGTGATCCCATAGCGCCCCGTAGCGACCCATAACCACCCCATAGCGACCCCATAGCACCCCATAGCGACCCATAGAGACCCATAGCGACCCATAGCGACCCATAGAGATACCATAACCACCCTATAGCCGCCCTATAGCTGCCCCATAGCTCCCCATAGCGACCTATAGGAACCAATAGCGCCCCATAGCGCCCCATAGAGATCCATAGAGATCCATAGAGACCCATAGGGACCCATAGAGACCCCCATAGAGACCCCCATAGAGACCTATAGCGACCCATAGCGACCCATAGAGACCCATAGCGACCCATAGAGACCCATAGAGACCCCATAACCACCCCATAGCAACCCATAGCGACCCATAGAGACCCATAGCGACCCATAGAGACCCCATAACCACCCCATAGCAACGCATAGAGACCCATAGAGACCCATAGCGACCTATAGCGACCCATAGCGCCCCATAGAGACCCATAGGAACCCATAGCGACCCATAGGAACCCATAGCTGCCCCATAGCGACCCATAGCGACCCATAGCGACCCATAGAGACCCATAGCGACCCATAGCGACCCATAGCGACCCCATAGCGACCCATAGAGACCCATAGAGACCCATAGGAACCAATAGCTCCCCATAACGACCCCATAGAGACCCATAGAGACCCATAGAGACCCCATAACCACCCCATAGCCGCCCCATAGCGACCCATAGCGACCCATAGAGACCCATAGCGACCCATAGCGACCCCCATAGCGACCCATAGCGACCCATAGAGACACATAGAGACCCATAGCGACCCCCATAGCGACCCATAGAGACCCATAGCGACCCATAGGAACCAATAACTGCCCCATAGCTGCCCCATAGCGACCCATAGCGACCCATAGAGATCCCATAACCACCCTATAGCCGCCCTATAGCTGCCCCATAGCGCCCCATAGCGACCTATAGGAACCAATAGCACCCCATAGAGACCCATAGAGACCCATAGAGACCCATAGAGACCCCATAGCGACCCCATAGCGACCCCATAGCGACCCATAGCGACCCATAGAGACCCATAGCGACCCATAGAGACCCATAGGGACCCATAGAGACCCCCATAGCGCCCCATGGCGACCTATAGGAACCAATAGCGCCCCATAGCGACCCATAGAGACCCATAGAGACCCATAGAGACCCCATAACCACCCCATAGCGACCCCATAGCGACCCATAGAGACCCATAGCGACCCATAGAGACCCATAGAGACCCCATAACCACCCCATAGCCTCCCCATAGCCGCTCCATAGCTGCCCCATAGCGACCCATAGCGACACATAGAGACCCATAGAGACCTATAGCGACCCATAGCGACACATAGAGACCCATAGCGACCCATAGCGACCCATAGAGACCCATAGTGACCCATAACTGCCCCATAGCTGCCCCATAGCGACCCATAGCGACCTATAGGAACCAATAGCGTCCCATAGAGACCCATAGCGACCCATAGCGACCCATAGAGACCCATAGCGACCCATAGCGACCCATAGCGACCCATAGCGATCCATAACCACCCCATAGCGACCCATAGCGACACATAGCGACCCATAGTGACCCATAGCGCCCCATAGCGGCCCATAGCGACCCATAGGAACCAGTAACTGCCCCATAGCTGCCCCATAGCGACCCATAGCGACCCCATAGCGACCCATAGCGACCCATAGAGACCCATAGCGACCCGTAGAGACCCCATAGCCGCCCCATAGCGACCCATAGCGCCCCATAGCGACCCATAGCGACCCATAGAGACCCATAGAGACGCATAGAGACGCATAGAGATCCCATAACCACCCCATAGCCGCCCCATAGCGACCTATAGGAACCAATAGCGTCCCATAGAGACCCATAGCGACCCATAGCGACCCATAGCGACCCATAGAGACCCATAGAGACCCATAGAGACCCCATAGAGACCCACAGAGACCTATAGAGACCTATAGAGACCCATAGCGACCCATAGCGACCCCATAGTGACCCATAGAGACCCATAGAGTCCCATAGCGACCCCATAGAGACCCATAGCGACCCATAGAGACCCATAGCGACCCATAGGAACCAATAACTGCCCCATAGCTGCCCCATAGCTGCCCCATAGCGACCCATAGCGCCCCATAGCGACCTATAGGAACCAATAGCGCCCCATAGCGACCCATAGCGCCCCATAGCGACCCATAGCGAGAGACCCCATAGAGACCCATAGCGACCCATAGCGACCCATAGAGACCCATAGCGACCCATAGAGACACATAGAGACCCCATAGCGACCCATAGCGACCCATAGCTGCCCCATAGCTGCCCCGTAGCGCCCCGTAGCGCCCCATAGCGCCCCATAGAGACCCATGGAGACCCATAGAGACTCATAGCGACTCATAGCGACCCATAGGAACCAATAACTGCCCCATAGCGGCCCCGTAGCTGCCCCATAGCTGCCCCATAGCTGCCCCATAGCGTCCCATAGCGACCCATAGGAACCAATAACTGCCCCATAGCTGCCCCATAGCGACCCATAGCGACTCCTAGCGACCTATAGGAGCCAATAGCGCCCCATAGAGACCCATAGCGACCCATAGTGACCCATAGAGACCCATAGCGACCCATAACCACCCCATAGAGACCCATAGCGACCCCATAGAGACCAATAGCGACCCATAGTGACCCATAGCGACCCCATACCCACCCCATAGCCGCCCCATAGCGACCTATAGGAACCAATAGCGTCCCATAGCGACCCATAGCGACCCATAGAGACCCATAGAGACCCATAGCGACCCCATAGCGACCCATAGAGACCCAAAGAGACCCATAGCGACCCATAGAGACCATAGCGACCCATAGAGACCCATAGAGACCCATAGAGACCCCATAACCACCCTATAGCCGCCCCATAGCGACCCATAGCGACCCATAGCGACCCATAGAGACCCATAGCGACCCATAGCGACCCCATAGAGACCCATAGAGACCCATAGCAACCCATAGAGACATATAGCGACCCATAGCGACCCATAGCGACCCATAGCGACCCCATAGCCGCCCCATAGCGCTCCATAGAGATCCCATAGCGACCCATAGAGACCCATAGCGCCCCATAGAGACCCATAACCACCCCATAGCGACCCATAGCGACCCCATAGAGACCCATAGAGACCCATAGCGACCCATAGAGACCCATAGCGTCCCATAGCGACCCTTAGAGACCCCATAGAGACCCATAGCGACCCCATAGAGTCCCGTAACCACCCCATAGCCGCCCCATAGCGCCCCATAGCGCCCCATAGCGCCCCATAGCGCCCCATAGCGACTCATAGAGACCCATAGAGACCCATAGCGACCCATAGCGACCCCATAGAGACCCATAGAGACCCATAGCAACCCATAGAGACATATAGCGACCCATAGAGACCCATAGCGACCCATAGCGACCCCATAGCCGCCCCATAGCGCTCCATAGAGATCCCATAGCGACCCATAGAGACCCATAGCGCCCCATAGAGATCCCATAACCACCCCATAGCGACCCATAGCGACCCCATAGAGACCCATAGAGACCCATAGCGACCCATAGCGACCCATAGAGACCCATAGCGTCCCATAGCGACCCTTAGAGACCCCATAGAGACCCATAGCGACCCCATAGAGTCCCGTAACCACCCCATAGCCGCCCCATAGCCGCCCCATAGCGCCCCATAGCGACCCATAGCGACCCATAGAGACCCATAGCGTCCCATAGCGACCCTTAGAGACCCCATAGAGACCCATAGCGACCCCATAGAGTCCCGTAACCACCCCATAGCCGCCCCATAGCGCCCCATAGCGCCCCATAGCGCCCCATAGCGCCCCATAGCGACCCATTGCGACCCATAGAGACCCATAGCGACCCATAGCTACCCATAGAGACCCATAGCGACCCATAGAGACCCCATAGCCGCCCCATAGCCGCCCCATAGCGACCCATAGAGACCCATAGCGACCCATAGCGACCCATAGAGACCCTTAGTGACCCTATAGCGACCCATAACTGCCCCATAGTGCCCCATAGCGACCCATAGTGACCCCATAGCGCCCCATAGCGACCTATAGGAACCCATAACTGCCCCATAGCGACCCATAGCGACCCATAGCGACCCATAGCGACCCATAGCTGCCCCATAGCTGCCCCATAGCTGCCCCATAGCGACCCCATAGCGACCCATAGAGACCCATAGAGACCCATAGCGACCCATAGCGACCTATAGCTGCCCCATAGCTGCCCCATAGCGCCCCATAGGAACCCATAACCGCCCCATAGCGACCTCATAGCGCCCCATAATCACCCCATAACCGCCCCATAGTGCCCCATAGGAACCCATAACTGCCCCATAGCGCCCCATAGGAACCAATAGCGCCCCATAGCGCCCCATTACCGCCCCATAGCGCCCCATAGGAACCAGTAGCGCCCCATAGCGCCCCATAGGAACCCATAACCACCCTATAACCCCATAGGATCCCCTCCAGACCCCATAGAACCGGGTCTGGGGTGGGGGGGGTCCTATGGGGTCTGGGAGGGGGGCGTTATGGGGTCTTATGGGATCTTGGGGGGCTCCTATGGGGTCAGGGGGGTTATAGGGTCTGAGGGGGGGTCTTATGGGGTCCTATGGGGTCCTATGGGGGGGTTATGGGGTCTCAGGGGGGTTTCTATGGGGTCTGGAGGGGGTTATGGGGTCTGAGGGGGAGTCCTATGGGGTCCTATGGGGTCTGGGAGGGGTTATGGGGTCCGGGGGGTCCTATGGGGTCCGGGGGGTGTTATGGGGTCTGGGGGGGGGTTATGGGGTCTGAGAGGGGGGTTATGGGGTCTCAGGGGGGGTTATGGGGTCTCAGGGGGGTTTCTATGGGGTCTGGGGGGGGTTATGGGGTCTGAGGGGGAGTCCTATGGGGTCCTATGGGGTCCGGGGGGTCCTATGGGGTCTGAGGGGGGGGTTATGGGGTCTGAGGGGGGGATTATGGGGTCCAGGGGGGGGCCATGGGGTCCTATGGGGTCAGGGGGGGATTATGGGTTTGGAGAGGGGGATTATGGGGTCTCGGGGGGGGTTATGGGGTCAGGGGGGTCCCCATGGGGTCATTTTGGGGTCATTTTGGGGTCCATATGGGGTTATTGTGGGGTCCCTATGGGGTCGCTTTTCTTTGGGGTCCCTATGGGGTCATTTTGGGGTCTCTGAGGTCATTTTGGGGTCCCTATGGGGTCATTTTGGGGCCTCTGTGGGGTCACTTTGGGGTCCCTATGGGGTCGTTTTGCTTTGGGGTCTCTATGGGGTCGTTTCGGGGTCTCTATGGGGTCATTTTGGGGTTATTTTGGGGTCCCTATGGGGCTGCTTTGCTTTTGGGTCCCTATGGGGTCACTTTGGGGCCTCTGTGGGGTCACTTTGGGGTCCCTATGGGGCCATTTTGGGGTCCCTGTGGGGTCATTTTAGGGTCCCTATGGGGTTATTTTGGGGTCCCTATGGGGTCACTTTGCTTTGGGGCCTCTGTGGGGTCATTTTGGGGCCTCTGTGGGGTCATTTTGGGGTCTCTTTGAGGCCATTTTAGGGTCCCTATGGGGTCATTTTGGGGTCCCTATGGGGTTGCTTTGCTTTGGGGTCTCTATGGGGTCATTTTGGGGCCTCTGTGGGGTTATTTTGGGGTCCCTATGGGGTCGCTTTGCTTTGGGGCCTCCGTGGGGTCATTTTGGGGTCTCTATGGGGTCATTTTGGGGTCCCTATGAGGTCATTTTGGGGCCTCTGTGGGGTCACTTTGGGGTCCCTATGGGGTCGTTTTGCTTTGGGGTCTCTATGGGGTCGTTTCGGGGTCTCTATGGGGTCATTTTGGGGTTATTTTGGGGTCCCTATGGGGCTGCTTTGCTTTTGGGTCCCTATGGGGTCACTTTGGGGCCTCTGTGGGGCCATTTTGGGGTCCCTATGGGGCCATTTTGGGGTCCCTGTGGGGTCATTTTAGGGTCCCTATGGGGTTATTTTGGGGTCCCTATGGGGTCGCTTTGCTTTGGGGTCTCTATGGGGTCATTTTGGGGCCTCTGTGGGGTTATTTTGGGGTCCCTATGGGGTTGCTTTGCTTTGGGGTCCCTATGGGGTCATTTTAGGGTCCCTATGGGGTCATTTGGGGGTCTCTGAGGCCATTTTGGGGTCCCTGTGGGGTCATTTTGGGGTCCGTATGGGGTTATTTTGGGGTCCCTATGGGTTTGCTTTGCTTTGGGGTCTCTATGGGGTCACTTTAGGGTCCCTATGGGGTCATTTTGGGGTCCCTATGGGGTCATTTTGGGGCCTCTGTGGGGTCGCTTTGCTTTGGGGTCCCTATGGGGTCATTTTGGGGTCTCTGAGGCCATTTTGGGGTCCCTGTGGGGTCATTTTGGGGTCCCTATGGGGTCGCTTTGCTTTGGGGTCTCTATGGGGTCGTTTTAGGGTCCCTATGGGGTCATTTTTGGGTCTCTATGGGGTCATTTTGGGGCCTCTGTGGGGTTCTTTTGGGGTCCCTATGGGATCGCTTTGCTTTGGGGTCCCTATGGGGACATTTTGGGGTCTCTGAGGTCATTTTAGGGTCCCTGTGGGGTCACTTTGGAGTCCTTATGGGGTCATTTTGGGGTCCCTATGGGGTCACTTTGCTTTGGGGTTCCTATGGAGTCGTTTTGGGGTCTCTATAAGGTCATTTTGGGGTATCTGTAGGGTCATTTTTGGGTCCCTATGGGGTCATTTTGGTGTCCCCTTTGGGGTCCCCTTTGGGGTCCCTTTTGGTGTCCCTTTTGGGCTCTCTTTGGGGTCCCTTTTGGGGTCCCTTTTGGGGTCCCTTTGGTGTCCCCTTTGGGGTCCCCTTTGGAGTCCCTTTTGGGGTCTCTTTGGGGTCAATTTGGGGTCCCCTTTGGTGTCCCCTTTTGGAGTCCCTTTTGGAGTCCCTTTTGGGGTCCCTTTTGGGCTCTTTTTGGGGTCCCTTTTGGGCTCTCTTTGGGGTCCCTTTTAGTGTCCACTTTAGGCTCCCTTTTGGGGTCCCTTTTGGGCTCTCTTTGGGGTCCCTTTGGGGTCCCCTTTGGTGTCCCCTTTGGGGTCCCTTTTGGGGTCCCTTTGGGGTCCCTTTTGGGGTCCCTTTTGGGCTCTCTTTGGCGTCCCCTTTGGACTCTCTTTGGGGTCCCCTTTGGTGTCCCTTTTGGGGTCTCTTTGGGGTCTCTTTGGGGTCCCTTTTGGGCTCTGTTTGGGCTCTCTTTGGGGTCTCTTTGGAGTCCCTTTTGGGGTCCCTTTTGGGGTCCCCTTTGGTGTCCCCTTTGGTGTCCCCTTTGGGGTCCCTTTTGGGGTCTCTTTGGGGTCCCTTTTAGTGTCCACTTTAGGCTCCCTTTTGGGGTCCCTTTTGGGCTCTCTTTGGGGTCTCTTTTGGGGTCCCCTTTGGGCTCTCTTTGGGGTTTCTTTGATGTCCCCTTTGGGGTCCCTTTTGGGGTCCCTTTGGGGTCCCTTTTGGGGTCCCTTTTGGGTTCTCTTTGGGGTCCCCTTTGGACTCTCTTTGGGGTCCCTTTTGGAGTCCCTTTTGGGGTCCCCTTTTGGAGTCCCTTTTGGGGTCCCTTTTGGGCTCTTTTTGGGGTCCCTTTTGGAGTCCCTTTTGGTGTCCCTTTTGGTGTCCCTTTTGGGGTCCCTTTTGGGCTCTCTTTGGGGTCCCTTTTGGGTTCCCTTTTGGGCTCTTTTTGGGGTCCCTTTTGGGCTCTCTTTGGGGTCCCTTTGGTGTCTCTTTGGGGTTCCTTTTGGTGTCCCTTTTGGGGTCCCTTTTGGGCTCTTTTTGGGCTCCCTTTTGGTGTCCCCTTTGGGGTCCCTTTTGGTGTCTCTTTGGGGTCCCTTTTGGGTCCATTTTAGGCTCTCTTTGGGGTCTCTTTGGTGTCCCCTTCCGGGTCCCTTTTGGGCTCTCTTTGGGGTCCCTTTGGGGTCCCTTTTGGGTCCGTTTTGAGGTCCCCTTTGGAGTCCCTTTGGGGTCCCTTTTGGGGTCCCTTTTGGGGTCCCTTTTGGGGTCCCTTTTGGGGTCCCCTTTGGGCTCTCTTTGGGCTCCCTTTTGGTGTCCCCTTTGGGGTCCCTTTTGGGGTCTCTTTGGGGTCCCTTTTGGGCTCTCTTTGGGGTCCCCTTTGGACTCTCTTTGGGGTCCCTTTTGGGTTCCCTTTTGGGGTCCCCTTTGGGGTCCCTTTTGGGTTCCCTTTTGGGGTCCCCTTTGGGCTCTCTTTGGGGTCTCTTTTGGTGTCCCCTTTGGGGTCCCTTTTGGTGTCTCTTTGGGGTCTCTTTGGTGTCCCCTTTGGGGTCCCTTTTGGGCTCTTTTTGGGGTCCCTTTTGGTGTCCCTTTTGGGGTCTCTTTGGTGTCCCTTTTGGGGTCCCCTTTGGGGTCCCTTTTGGGGTTTCTTTGGTGTCCCCTTTGGGATCCCTTTTGGGCTCTCTTTGGGCTCTCTTTGGGGTCCCTTTTGGGCTCTCTTTGGGGTCCCTTTTGATGTCCCTTTTGATGTCCCTTTTGGGCTCTTTTTGGGGTCCCTTTGGGGTCTCTTTTGGGGTCCCTTTTGCTGTCCCCTTTGGGGTCCCTTTTGGGGTCCCTTTTGGGCTCTCTTTGGGGTCCCTTTTGCTGTCCCCTTTGGGGTCCCTTTTGGGGTCCCTTTTGGGCTCTTTTTGGGGTCCCTTTTGGGTTCCCTTTTGGGGTCCCCTTTGGGCTCTCTTTGGGGTCCCCTTTGGACTCTCTTTGGGGTCCCTTTTGGGCTCTCTTTGGGGTCCCTTTTGATGTCCCTTTTGATGTCCCTTTTGGGCTCTTTTTGGGGTCCCTTTGGGGTCTCTTTTGGGGTCCCTTTTGCTGTCCCCTTTGGGGTCCCTTTTGGGGTCCCTTTTGGGCTCTCTTTGGGGTCTCTTTAGGGTTCCTTTTGGGCTCTGTTTGGGCTCTCTTTGGGATCTCTTTGGGGTCCCCCTTTGGGGTCCCTTTTGGGGTCTCTTTGGGGTCCCTTTTGGGCTCTCTTTGGGCTCTCTTTGGGCTGTATTTGGGGTTTCTTTGGTGTCCCCTTTCGGGTCCCTTTTGGAGTCCCTTTTGGGCTCTCTTTGGGGTCTCTTTAGGGTCCCTTTTGGGCTCCCTTTGGGGTCCCCTTTAGGATCGCTTTGCTTTGGGATTGCCGGGGGGGGGGAGGGAACAACACAGAGCGTCCCTATAGTTCCCACAACCCCCATCCCGCCGTTATAGGGCCGGAGATGGGCCTGGGGGGGGGGGGGGGGGGGGGGGGGGTTTGGGGTGGGGTGGGGGTTATAGGGTCAGAGGCCGCTTCCTCCCTACGGCCTCGAATGCATCAATGGGGCCATAAAAGAGAACATTTGGGGGGGGGGGGGGGGGAAGGAAAAGGGCCCCACAATGCACGGACGCTTCTTTCCGGCACCGCTTCCTCTGCACGGCCCTATAAGGGGCCCCCACCCCATAGGCTGACCCTATAACCTATGGGGGGGAAGAGGGAGGGTCGGATGTGGGGTCCCGGTGGCGCCGGGCGGTGCTTATGGGGTCCCGGTGGGGTCCCGGGGGGCTGTGGGGTGATGGGGGGGGAGGGGGAAGGGGGGGGGGGGATCTATGGGGTGGAATTATAGGGCTGGGCCAGGTCGGGGTGAGCTGTGGGGTCGGGGTGAGCTGTGGGGCTGGAGCTCTATGGGGCTGGAGCTCTATGGGGTCGGAGATCTCTGTGGGGCTGGAGCTCTATGGGGCTGGAGCTCTATGGGGCTGGAGTTCTATGGGGCTGGAGCTCTCTATGGGGCTGGAGCTCTATGGGGTCAGCACTCTATGGGGCCAGGGTTCCCTATGGGGCTGGAACTCTCTATGGCGCTGGAGCTCTATAGGGCTGGAGCTCTCTATGGGGTCGGAGCTCTCTGTGATCGGAGGTGTCTATGGGGCTGGAGCTCTATGGGGTCGGAGATCTCTATGGGGCTGGAGCTCTATGGGGCTGGAGCTCTCTATGGGGTCAGAGATCTCTGTGGGGTAGGAGCTCTCTATGGGGTCGGAGCTCTATGGGGTCAAAGCTCTCTGTGGGGTCGGAGCTCTATGGGGCTGGAGCTCTATGGGGCTGGAGCTCTATGGGGTCGGAGATCTCTATGGGGCTGGAGCTCTTTGGGGCTGGAGTTCTATGGGGCTGGAGCTCTCTATGGGGTCAGAGATCTCTGTGGGGCTGGAGCTCTATGGGGTCAGAGCTGTCTATGGGGCTGGAGCTCTCGATGGGGCTGGAGCTCTATGGGGCCAGGGTTCCCTATGGGGTCAGAGCTCTATGGGGTCAAAACTCTCTATGGGGTCGGAGCTCTCAATGGGGTCGGAGCTCTATGGGGCTAGGGTTCCCTATGGGGCTGGAACTCTCTATGGGGTCAGCACTCTATGGGGCTGGAGTTCTATGGGGCTGGAGCTCTCTATGGGGTCGGAGCTGTCTATGGGGCTGGAGCTCTATGGGGCTGGAGCTCTCTATGGGGCCAGGGTTCCCTATGGGGCTGGAACTCTCTATGGGGTCAGCACTCTATGGGGCTGGAGTTCTATGGGGCTGGAGCTCTCTATGGGGTCGGAGCTCTCTATGGGGCTGGAGTTCTATGGGGCTGGAGCTCTCTATGGGGCCAGGGTTCCCTATTGGGTCGGAACTCTCTATGGGGTTGGAGCTCTCTATGGGGCTGGAGTTCTATGGGGCTGGAGCTCTCTATGGAGTCAGAGATCTCTGTGGGGCTGGAGCTCTATGGGGTCAGAGCTGTCTATGGGGCTGGAGCTCTCGATGGGGCTCGAGCTCTATGGGGCCAGGGTTCCCTATGGGGTCAGAGCTCTGTGGGGTCAAAACTCTCTATGGGGTCGGAGCTCTCAATGGGGTCGGAGCTCTATGGGGCTAGGGTTCCCTATGGGGCTGGAACTCTCTATGGGGTCAGCACTCTATGGGGCTGGAGTTCTATGGGGCTGGAGCTCTATGGGGTCAGAGATCTCTGTGGGGTCGGAGCTCTCTATGGGGCTGGAGCTCTATGGGGCCAGGGTTCCCTATGGGGTCGGAGCTCTCTATGGGATCGGAGCTCTCTATGGGGCTGGAGTTCTATGGGGCTGGAGCTCTCTATGGGGCCAGGGTTCCCTATGGGGCTGGAACTCTCTATGGGGTCAGCACTCTATGGGGCCAGGGTTCCCTATGGGGCTGGAACTCTCTATGGCGCTGGAGCTCTATAGGGCTGGAGCTCTCTATGGGGTCGGAGCTCTCTATGGGGTCGGAGCTGTCTATGGGGCTGGAGCTCTCTATGGGGTCCGAGATCTCTATGGGGCTGGAGCTCTATGGGGTCAGAGATCTCTATGGGGCTGGAGCTCTATGGGGTCAAAACTCTCTATGGGGTCGGAGCTCTCGATGGGGCTGGAGCTCTATGGGGCCAGGGTTCCCTATGGGGCTGGAACTCTCTATGGGGTCAGCACTCTATGGGGCTGGAGTTCTATGGGGCTGGAGCTCTCTATGGGGTCGGAGCTCTCTATGGGGCTGGAGCTCTATGGGGCTGGAGCTCTATGGGGTCGGAGATCTCTGTGGGGTCGGAGCTCTCTATGGGGCTGGAGTTCTATGGGGCTGGAGCTCTCTATGGGGCCAGGGTTCCCTATGGGGCTGGAACTCTCTATGGGGTCAGCACTCTATGGGGCTGGAGTTCTATGGGGCTGGAGCTCTCTATGGGGTCGGAGCTCTCTATGGGGCTGGAGCTCTATGGGGCTGGAGCTCTCTATGGGGCCAGGGTTCCCTATGGGGTCGGAGCTCTCTATGGGGTTGGAGCTCTATGGGGCCAGGGTTCCCTATGGGGTTGGAGCTGTCTATGGGGTCAGCACTCTATGGGGTCGGAGCTCCCTATGGGGTCAGAGATCTCTATGGGGTCAGAGATCTCTATGGGGTCGGAGCTCTCTATGGGGCTGGAGTTCTATGGGGCTGGAGCTCTCTATGGGGTCGGAGCTCTCTATGGGGCTGGAGTTCTATGGGGCTGGAGCTCTTTACGGGGTCGGAGCTCTCTGTGGGGTCGGAGCTCTCTATGGGGTCAGAGCTCTCTATGGGGCTGGAGTTCTATGGGGCTGGAGCTCTCTATGGGGCCAGGGTTCCCTGTGGGGTCGGAGCTGTCTATGGGGTCAGCCCTCTATGGGGCTGGAGCTCTTTATGGGGTCAGAGATCTCTATGGGGTCAGAGATCTCTATGGGGCTGGAGCTCTATGGGGCCAGGGTTCCCTATGGGGGTCGGAGCTCTCTATGGGGTTGGAGCTCTATGGGGCCAGGGTTCCCTATGGGGCTGGAACTCTCTATGGGGTCAGCACTCTATGGGGCTGGAGCTCTATGGGGCCAGGGTTCCCTATGGGGTCAGAGATCTCTTTGGGGTCGGAGTTGTCTATGGGGCTGGAGCTCTCTATGGGGTCGGAGTTTGCTATGGGGTCAGCACTCTATGGGGCCAGGGTTCCCTATAGGACTGAAGCTCTCTATGGGGTCGGGACACTCTATGGGGCCAGGGCACTCTATGGGGCCAGGGTTCCCTATGGGGTTGGAGATCTCTATGGGGCTGGAGCGCTCTGTGGGGTCAG
>NW_024095934.1:0-38338 GCF_016699485.2 Gallus gallus | reverse complement strand
CCATACCCCCCCCCTCTGAGTGTACCCCCCCCCTTCTGAGTGTACCCCCCCTTTCTGACCACACCCCCCTTCTGACCATACCCCCCCCTCTGAGTGTACCCCCCTTTCTGAGTGTACCCCCCCACCCTCTGACTGTACCCCCCCACCCTCTGACCGTACCCCCCCCTTCTGACCATACCCCCCTTTCTGACCATACCCCCCCCCTCTGAGTGTACCCCCTTTCTGAGTGTGCCTCCCCCGCAGGCAGCGTGCCCCCCCTTCTGAGCATACCCCCCCTTTCTGACCATACCCCCCCCTGAGTGTACCCCCCTTTCTGAGTGTACCCCCCCACCCTCTGACCGTACCCCCCCCTTCTGACCATACCCCCCCTTCTGACCATACCCCCCCTTCTGACCATACCCCCCCCTCTGACCGTACCCCCCCTTCTGAGCGTACCCCCTTTCTGAGCGTGCCCCCCCCGCAGGCAGCGTGTCCCCCCTTCTGACCATACTCCCCCCCCCTGAGCATACCCCCCCTTCCGACCATACCCCCCCCTTCCGACTGTACCCCCCCCTTCTGATCATACCCCCCTCTTCTGACCATACCCCCCCCTCTGAGTGTACCCCCCCTTTCTGAGTGTACCCCCCCACCCTCTGACCGTACCCCCCCCTTCCGACCATACCCCCCTTCTGACCATACCCCCCCCTCTGAATGTACCCCCCCACCCTCTGACTGTACCCCCCCCTCTGACCGTACCCCCCCTTCTGACCATACCCCCCCTTCTGAGCGTACCCCCTTTCTGAGCGTGCCCCCCCCGCAGGCAGCGTGTCCCCCCTTCTGACCACACCCCCCCCTTCTGACCATACCCCCCTCTCTGAGCATCCCCCCCCTCTTCTGAGTGTACCCCCCTTTCTGACCATACCCCCCCCTCTGAGTGTACCCCCCTTTCTGAGTGTACCCCCCCCCTTCTGACCATACTCCCCCTTCTGACCATACCCCCTCCTCTGACTGTACCCCCTTTCTGAGCATGCCCCCCTGCAGGCAGCGTGCCCCCCCTTCTGAGCATACCCCCCCCTTCCAACCATACCCCCCTTTCTGACCATACCCCCCCCTCTGAGTGTACCCCCCTTTCTGAGTGTACCCCCCCACCCTCTGACCGTACCCCCCCCTTCTGACCATACCCCCCTTTCTGACCATACCCCCCCCTCTGAGTGTACCCCCCCACCCTCTGACTGTACCCCCCCCTTCTGACCATACCCCCCCCTTCCGACCATACCCCCCTTTCTGACCGTACCCCCCCATCTGAGCGTCCCCCCTTTCTGAGCGTGCCCCCCCCTTCTGACCATACCCCCCCCCTCTGACCATACCCCCCCTTCCAACCATACCCCCCCCTCTGAGTGTACCCCCCCACCCTCTGACTGTACCCCCCCCTTCTGAGCGTACCCCCCTTTCTGACCATACCCCCCCCTCTGAGCGTCCCCCCTTTCTGAGCGTGCCCCCTCCGCAGGCAGCGTACCCCCCCCCTTCTGACCACACCCCCCCCTTCTGACCATACCCCCCCTTCTGACCATACTCCCCCTTCTGACCATACCCCCCCCTCTGACCATACCCCCCTTTCTGACCGTACCCCCCCCATCTGAGCGTCCCCCCTTTCTGAGCGTGCCCCCCCCGCAGGCAGCGTGCCCCCACCCTTCTGACCATACCCCCCCCTTCTGACCATACCCCCCCCTCTGACCATACCCCCCCCCTCTGAGGGTACCCCTCTTCTGAGCGTACCCCCCCTTTCTGAGCATACCCCCCTCTTCTGACCATACCCCCCCCCTCTGAGTGTACCCCCCTTTCTGAGTGTACCCCCCCACCCTCTGACCGTACCCCCCCCTTCTGACCATACCCCCCTTTCTGACCATACCCCCCCTTCTGACCATACCCCCCTTTCTGACCGTACCCCCCCCATCTGAGCATCCCCCCTTTCTGAGCGTGCCCCCCCCGCAGGCAGCGTACCCCCCCCCTTCTGACCATACCCCCCCCTTCTGACCATACCCCCCCTTTCTGAGCGTGCCCCCCCCGCAGGCAGCGTGCCCCCACCCAAGAGCGTGTCGTCGTGGCTGACGTGCCGTGGGCTGGGCAAGGCGCTGGACGAGGTGACGGCCGGCATCCCGCACGACATCTACGTCTTCGGCACCCAGGAGAACTCGGTGGGGGATAAGGAGTGGGTGGATTTCCTCAGGGCTGTGCTCAAGGAATACAGCGACACCGAATACCGCCCGGTACGGGCCGGGCAACGGGGGCTGTGGGCTGGGTGAACCTATGGGGGTCACAGGGGGGGCTGTGGGGTGGGTGACCCCATTGGGGATATGGTAGCACTGGGGGCTGTGGGCTGGGTGAACCCATGGGGGTCACAGTGGGGGCTATGGGGTGGGTGACCCCATTGGGGTCACAGGGGGGGCTATGGGGTGGGTGAACCCATTGGGGTCACCATGCCCCAAGAGCTGTGGGGTGGGTGTGCTCATTGGGGTCACAGGGGTGGCTATGGGGTGGGTGACCCCATTGGAGATATGGCGGCACTGGGGGCTGTGGGGTGGGTGTACCCATTGGGGTCACTGTGGCACTGGGAGCTATAGGGTGGGTGCAGCCATTGGGGATATGGTGGCACTGGGGACTGTGGGGTGGGTGAACCCATGGGGGTCACAGGGGGGGCTGTGGGGTGGGTGAACCCATGGGGGTCACAGTAGGGGCTATGGGGTGGGTGCCCCCATTGGGGTCACCGTGGCACTGGGGGCTGTGGGGTGGGTGAACCCAATGGGGTCACCATGGCCCCGAGAGCTGTGAGGTGGGTGCGCTCATTGGGGTCACAGTGGGGGCTATGGGGTGGGTGAACCCATTGGGGTCACCGTGGCACTGGGGGCTGTGGGGTGGGTGTACCCATTGGGGTCACTGTGGCACTGGGAGCTATAGGGTGGGTGCAGCCATTGGGGATATGGCGGCATTGGGGGCTGTGGGCTGGGTGAACCCATGGGGGTCACAGGGGGGGCTGTGGGGTGGGTGAACCCATTGGGGTCACCATGCCCCAAGAGCTGTGGGGTGGGTGTGCTCATTGGGGTCACAGTGGGGGCTATGGGGTGGGTGCAGACATTGGGGATATGGTGGCACTGGGGGCTGTGGGCTGGGTGAACCCATGGGGGACACAGTGGGGGCTATGGGGTGGGTGCCCCCATTGGGGTCACCATGGCACTGGGGGCTATGGGGTGGGTGAACCCATTGAGGTCACAGTAGGGGCTATGGGGTGGGTGAACCCATGGGGGTCACAGTGGGGGCTATGGGGTGGGTGAACCCATTGGGGTCACCGTGGCACTGGGGGCTGTGGGCTGGGTGAACCCATGGGGGTCACAGTGGGGGCTATGGGGAGAGTGACCCCATTGGGGTCACCATGGCCCCAAGAGCTGTGGGGTGGGTGAACCCATGGGGGTCACAGGGGGGGCTGTGGGGTGGGTGAAACCATTGGGGTCACTGTGGCACTGGGAGCTATAGGGTGGGTGCAGCCATTGGGGATATGGTGGCACTGGGGGCTGTGGGGTGGGTGAACCCATGGGGGTCACAGGGGGGGCTGTGGGGTGGGTGAACCCATTGGGGTCACCATAGCCCCAAGAGCTGTGGGGTGGGTGTGCTCATTGGGGTCACAGTGGGGGCTATGGGGTGGGTGCCCCCATTGGGGATATGGTAGCACTGGGGGCTGTGGGCTGGGTGAACCCATGGGGGACACAGGGGGGGCTGTGGGGTGGGTGAACCCATGGGGGTCACAGTGGGGGCTATGGGGTGGGTGACCCCATTGGGGATATGGCGGCACTGGGGGCTGTGGGGTGGGTGCAGCCATTGGGGTCACGGGGGGGGCTATGGGGGGGGTGAACCCATTGGGGTCACCGTGGCACTGGGAGCTATAGGGTGGGAGCCCTCATTGGGGATATGGTGGCAACGGGGGCTGTGGGGTGGGTGACCCCATTGGGGTCACCGTGGCACTGGGGGCTGTGGGGTGGGTGAACCCATTGGGGTCACAGTGGGGGCTATGGGGTGGGTGCCCCCATTGGGGTCACCGTGGCACTGGGGGCTGTGGGGTGGGTGTACCCATTGGGGTCACTGTGGCACTGGGAGCTATAGGGTGGGTGCAGCCATTGGGGATATGGCGGCATTGGGGGCTGTGGGCTGGGTGAACCCATGGGGGTCACAGGGGGGGCTATGGGGTGGGTGCCCCCATTGGGGTCACCGTGGCACTGGGGGCTATGGGGTGGGTGAACCCATGGGGGTCACAGTGGGGGCTATGGGGTGGGTGACCCCATTGGGGTCACCGTGGCACTGGGGGCTATGGGGTGGGTGAACCCATGGGGGTCACAGTGGGGGCTATGGGGTGGGTGAACCCATTGGGGTCACCGTGGCACTGGGAGCTATAGGGTGGGTGCAGCCATTGGGGATATGGTGGCACTGGGGGCTGTGGGGTGGGTGAACCCATGGGGGTCACAGTAGGGGCTATGGGGTGGGTGCCCCCATTGGGGTCACCGTGGCACTGGGGCTGTGGGGTGGGTGAACCCATTGGGGTCACAGGGGGGGCTATGGGGTGGGTGAACCCATGGGGGTCACAGTGGGGGCTATGGGGTGGGTGAACCCATTGGGGTCACCGTGGCACTGGGGGCTGTGGGCTGGGTGAACCCATGGGGGTCACAGGGGGGGCTATGGGGTGGGTGACCCCATTGGGGATATGGCAGCACTGGGGGCTGTGGGGTGGGTGCAGCCATTGGGGTCACCATTGTGCTGGGGGCTATAGGGTGGGTGCAGCCATTGGGGTCACTGTGGCACTGGGAGCTATAGGGTGGGTGCAGCCATTGGGGTCACAGTGGCACTGGGGGCTGTGGGGTGGGTGAACCCATGGGGGACACAGGGGGGGCTATGGGGTGGGTGCCCCCATTGGGGTCACCGTGGCACTGGGGCTGTGGGGTGGGTGAACCCATTGGGGTCACCATAGCCCCAAGAGCTGTGGGGTGGGTGCGCTCATTGGGGTCACAGGGGGGGCTATGGGGTGGGTGAACCCATTGGGATCATAGTAGCACTGGGGCTGTGGGGTGGGTGCAGCCATTGGGGTCACTGTGGCACTGGGAGCTATAGGGTGGGTGCAGCCATTGGGGATATGGTGGCACTGGGGGCTGTGGGCTGGGTGAACCCATGGGGGTCACAGTGGGGGCTATGGGGTGGGTGCCCCCATTGGGGTCACCATGGCACTGGGGGCTGTGGGGTGGGTGAACCCATTGGGGTCACAGTAGGGGCTATGGGGTGGGTGAACCCATGGGGGTCACAGTGGGGGCTATGGGGTGGGTGCCCCCATTGGGGTCACCGTGGCACTGGGGGCTGTGGGCTGGGTGAACCCATGGGGGTCACAGGGGGGGCTGTGGGGTGGGTAACCCCATTGGGGATATGGTGGCACTGGGGGCTATGGGGTGGGTGAACCCATGGGGGTCACAGTAGGGGGCTATGGGGTGGGTGACCCCATGGGGGTCACAGGGGGGGCTATGGGGTGGGTGAACCCATTGGGGTCACCATGCCCCAAGAGCTGTGGGGTGGGTGTGCTCATTGGGGTCACAGGGGGGGCTATGGGGTGGGTGACCCCATTGGAGATATGGCGGCACTGGGGGCTGTGGGGTGGGTGTACCCATTGGGGTCACTGTGGCACTGGGAGCTATAGGGTGGGTGCAGCCATTGGGGATATGGTGGCACTGGGGGCTGTGGGGTGGGTGAACCCATGGGGGTCACAGTGGGGGCTATGGGGTGGGTGCCCCCATTGGGGTCACCGTGGCACTGGGGGCTATGGGGTGGGTGCCCCCATTGGGGTCACCGTGGCACTGGGGGCTATGGGGTGGGTGAACCCATGGGGATCACAGTGGGGGCTATGGGGTGGGTGACCCCAGTGGGGATATGGTGGCACTGGGGGCTGTGGGGTGGGTGAACCCATTGGGGTCACAGTAGGGGGCTATGGGGTGGGTGACCCCATTGGGGATATGGTGGCACTGGGGGCTGTGGGGTGGGTGAACCCATTGGGGTCACAGTAGGGGGCTATGGGGTGGGTGACCCCATTGGGGTCACCATGGCCCCAAGAGCTGTGGGGTGGGTGCGCTCATTGGGGTCACAGTGGGGGCTATGGGGTGGGTGACCCCATTGGGGTCACCGTTGTGCTGGGGGCTATGGGGAGTGTGATCCCATTGGGGTCACCGTGGCACTGGGAGCTATAGGGTGGTGCAGCCATTGGGGTCACCATGGCCCCAAGTGCTGTGGGGTGGGGGAACCCATTGGGGACACAGTGGGGGCTATGGGGTGGGTGCCCCATTGGGGATACGGTGGCTCTGGAGGCTATGGGGTGGTGCGTCCATTGGGGTCACCATGGTACTGGGAGCTATAGGGTGGCTGCAGCCATTGGGGTCACCATTGTGTTGGGGGCTGTGGGGTGGGTGGAGCCATTGGGGTCACCACGACCCCAGATGCTGTGGGGTGGGTGCGCTCATTGGGGTCACAGTGGGGGCTATGGGGTGGGTGTACCCATTGGGGTCACCATTGTGCTGGGGGCTGTGGGGTGGGTGAACCCATTGGGGTCACAGTGGGGGCTATGGGGTGGGTGAACCCATTGGGATCACAGTAGCACTGGGGCTGTGGGGTGGGTGCCGCCATTGGGGTCACCGTGGCACTGGGAGCTATAGGGTGGGTGCAGCCATTGGGGATATGGTGGCACTGGGGGCTGTGGGGTGGGTGAACCCATTGGGGACACAGTGGGGGTGTGGGATGGTGCACCCATTGGGGTCACCACGACCCCAAGTGCCGTAGGGTGGGAGCCCCCATTGGGGTCACCATGGCACTGGGAGCTATAGGGTGGGTGCAGCCATTGGGGTCACCACGACCCCAAGTGCTGTGGGGTGGGGGAACCCATTGGGGTCACAGTGGGGGCTATGGGGTGGGTACTCCCATTGGGGTCACCGTTGTGCTGGGGGCTATGGGGAGTGTGATCCCATTGGGGTCACCATGGCACTGGGAGCTATAGGGTGGTGCAGCCATTGGGGTCACCATGACCCCAAGTGCTGTGGGGTTGGTACGCTCATTGGGGTCACCATGGCTCTGGGAGCTATAGGGTGGGTGCAGCCATAGGGGATATGGTGGCACTGGAGGCTGTGGGGTGGGTGCCCCCATTGGGATCACAGTGGCACTGGGAGCTATAGGGTGGGTGCAGCCATTGGGGTCACCACGACCCCAGATGCTGTGGGGTGGGTGCGCTCATTGGGGTCACAGTGGGGGCTATGGGGTGGGTGTACCCATTGGGGTCACCATTGTGCTGGGGGCTGTGGGGTGGGTGCCCCCATTGGGATCACAGTGGCACTGGGAGCTATAGGGTGGGTGCAGCCATTGGGGTCACCATGACCCCAAGTGCTGTGGGGTTGGTACGCTCATTGGGGTCACCATGGCTCTGGGAGCTATAGGGTGGGTGCAGCCATTGGGGATATGGCGGCATTGGGGGCTGTGGGGTGGGTGAACCCATGGGGGTCACAGTGGGGGGCTATGGGGTGGGTGACCCCATTGGGGATACGGTGGCTCTGGAGGCTATGGGGTGGTGCCCCCATTGGGATCACCACGACCCCCCTTGGGGCCGTGGCGGCTCCGGGTGCCGTGGGGTGGCAGCCCTATGGCGGCGGCCGTCCCCATACCCCGGTGGGGGCTGAGCTGCGTCCCCCCCCCCCCCCCCCCACAGGTGGCCATGCAGTCGCTGTGGAACATCAAAGTGGTGGTGTTGGTGAAGCCGGAGCACGAGAACCGCATCAGCCACGTCAGCACCTCCAGCGTGAAGACCGGCATCGCCAACACGCTGGGTAGGGCCCGGGGGGGCCGTCCCCGTCCCCGCCTCACGTCCCCGTCCCCAGCGTGTCCCCAACCTCATGTCCCCAACCTCATGTCCCCAGCGTGTCCCCTCCTCCCGTCCCTGTCCCCTCCTCATGTCCCCGTCGCGTCCCCGTCACGTCTCCATGCTCGTGTCTGTCCTCGTTCCCTGTTGAGTCCTCTTTGAGTCCCCGTCTTCATGTCCTATTTGTGTCTTCATTCTCCTGTCCCCATCGTGTCCCCATCATGTCCCCATCGTGTCCCCAACCTCCTGTCCCCATTGTGTCCCCATTGTGTCCCCATCGTGTCCCCATCATGTCCCCAACCTCACATACACATCATGTCCCCATCATGTCCCCATCGTGTCCCCAACCTCATGTCCCCATCATGTCCCCATCATGTCCCCATTGTGTCCCCATTGTGTCCCCATCATGTCCCCATCGTGTCCCTAACCTCACATCCACATCATGTCCCCATCGTGTCCCCAACCTCCTGTCCCCATCGCGTCCCCATCATGTCCCCATCATGTCCCCAACCTCATGTCCCCATCATGTCCCCATCATGTCCACATCATGTCCCCAACCTCATGTCCCCATCATGTCCCCATCATGTCCACATCATGTCCCCAACCTCATGTCCCCATCATGTCCCCATCATGTCCACATCATGTCCCCAACCTCATGTCCCCATCGTGTCCCCATCATGTCCCCATCATGTCCCCAACCTCATGTCCCCATCATGTCCCCATCATGTCCACATCATGTCCCCAACCTCATGTCCCCATCATGTCCCCATCATGTCCCCATCGTGTCCCCAACCTCATGTCCCCATCATGTCCCCATCGTGTCCCCATCATGTCCCAATCATGTCCCCATCATGTCCCCATCATGTCCCCAACCTCATGTCTCCATCACGTCCCCATCGTGTCCCCAACGTCATATTCCCTTTGAGTCCCCAACCTCATGTCCCCATCGTGTCCCCAACCTCATGTCCCCATCATGTCCCCATCATGTCCCCATCGTGTCCCTATTGTGTCCCCATCATATCCCCAACCTCCTGTCCCAATCATGTCCCCATCATGTCCCCATCATGTCCCCAACCTAATGTTCACATCATGTCCCCATTGTGTCCCCAACGTCATGTCCCCATCATGTCCCCATCGTGTCCCCATCATATCCCCAACCTCCTGTCCCAATCATGTCCCCATCATGTCTCCATCATGTCCCCAACCTCATGTCCCCATCATGTCCCCATCGTGTCCCCAACCTCATGTCCCCATCATGTCCCCATCGTGTCCCCAACCTCACATCCACATCATGTCCCCATCGTGTCCCCAGTCTCCTGTCTCCATCATGTCCCTATCGTGTCCCCATTGTGTCCCCAACCTCATGTCCCCATCGTGTCCCTATTGTGTCCCCAACCTCATGTCCACATCATGTCCCCATCGTGTCCCCATCATGTCCCAATCATGTCCCCATCATGTCCCCATCGTGTCCCCAACCTCATGTCTCCATCATGTCCCCATCGTGTCCCCAACGTCATATTCCCTTTGAGTCCCCAACCTCATGTCCCCATCGTGTCCCCAACCTCATGTCCCCATCATGTCCCCATCGTGTCCCTATCGTGTCCCCATCGTGTTCCCAACCTCATGTCCCCATCGTGTCCCCATCGTGTCCCCATCATGTCCACATCATGTCCCCAACCTCATGTCCCCATCGTGTCCCCAACCTCATGTCCCCATCGTGTCCCCATCACGTCCCCAGCCTCTTCTCCCTATCATGTCCCCATCCTGTCCCCATCGTGTCCCCAACCTCATGTCCCCATCATGTCCCCAACCTCCTGTCCCAATCATGCCCCCATCATGTCCCCATCGTGTCCCCATCGTGTCCCCATCATGTCCCCATCGTGTCCCCAACCTCATGTCCCCATCATGTCCCCATCGTGTCCCCATCATGTCCCAATCATGTCCCCATCATGTCCCCATCATGTCCCCAACCTCATGTCTCCATCACGTCCCCATCGTGTCCCCAACGTCATATTCCCTTTGAGTCCCCAACCTCATGTCCCCATCGTGTCCCCAACCTCATGTCCCCATCATGTCCCCATCATGTCCCCATCGTGTCCCTATTGTGTCCCCATCATATCCCCAACCTCCTGTCCCAATCATGTCCCCATCATGTCCCCATCATGTCCCCAACCTAATGTTCACATCATGTCCCCATTGTGTCCCCAACGTCATGTCCCCATCATGTCCCCATCGTGTCCCCATCATATCCCCAACCTCCTGTCCCAATCATGTCCCCATCATGTCTCCATCATGTCCCCAACCTCATGTCCCCATCATGTCCCCATCGTGTCCCCAACCTCATGTCCCCATCATGTCCCCATCGTGTCCCCAACCTCACATCCACATCATGTCCCCATCGTGTCCCCAGTCTCCTGTCTCCATCATGTCCCTATCGTGTCCCCATTGTGTCCCCAACCTCATGTCCCCATCGTGTCCCTATTGTGTCCCCAACCTCATGTCCACATCATGTCCCCATCGTGTCCCCATCATGTCCCAATCATGTCCCCATCATGTCCCCATCGTGTCCCCAACCTCATGTCTCCATCATGTCCCCATCGTGTCCCCAACGTCATATTCCCTTTGAGTCCCCAACCTCATGTCCCCATCGTGTCCCCAACCTCATGTCCCCATCATGTCCCCATCGTGTCCCTATCGTGTCCCCATCGTGTTCCCAACCTCATGTCCCCATCGTGTCCCCATCGTGTCCCCATCATGTCCACATCATGTCCCCAACCTCATGTCCCCATCGTGTCCCCAACCTCATGTCCCCATCGTGTCCCCATCACGTCCCCAGCCTCTTCTCCCTATCATGTCCCCATCCTGTCCCCATCGTGTCCCCAACCTCATGTCCCCATCATGTCCCCAACCTCCTGTCCCAATCATGCCCCCATCATGTCCCCATCGTGTCCCCATCGTGTCCCCATCATGTCCCCATCATGTCCCCAACCTCATGTCCCCATCGTGTCCCCATCACGTCCCCAGCCTCTTGTCCCTATCATGTCCCCATCGTGTCCCCATCGTGTCCCCAACCTCATCTCTCCATCATGTCCCCATCGTGTCCCCAACCTCACATCCACATCATGTCCCCATCGTGTCCCCAATCTCATGTCCCCATCGTGTCCCCATTGTGTCCCCATCGTGTCCCCATCATATCCCCAACCTCACATCCACATCATGTCCCCATCGTGTCCCCAAACTCATGTCTACATCGTGTCTCTATCATGTCCCTATCGTGTCCCCATCGTGTCCCCATCATGTCCACATCATGTCCCCAACCTCATGTCCCCATCGTGTCCCCAACCTCATGTCCACATCATGTCCCCATCGTGTCCCCATCATGTCCCCATCGTGTCCCTATCGTGTCCCCATCGTGTCCCCAACCTCATGTCCCTATCATGTCCCCATTGTGTCCCCATCATGTCCCCATCATGTCCCCAACCTCCTGTTCCCATCGTGTCCCCATCGTGTCCCCAACCTCACATCCACATCATGTCCCCATCGTGTCCCCAGTCGCCTGTCTCCATCATGTCCCTATCATGTCTCCATCGTGTCCCCAACCTCATGTCCCCATCGTGTCCCCATCGTGTCCCCATCGTGTCCCCATCATGTCCCCATCGTGGCCCCATCATGTCCACATCATGTCCCCATCATGTCCCCATCGTGTCCCCATTGTGTCCCCATCATGTCCACATCATGTCCCCAACCTCATGTCCCCATCGTGTCCCCAACCTCATGTCCCCATCGTGTCCCCAACCTCATGTCCACATCATGTCCCCATTGTGTCCCCAACATCATGTCCCTATCGTGTCCCCGTCGTGTCCCCAACCTCACATCCTCATCATGTCCCCATTGTGTCCCAAACCTCATGTCCACATCATATCCACATCATGTCCCCAACCTCATGTCCCCATCGTGTCCCCAACCTCCTGTCCCAATCATGTCCCCATCGTGTCCCCATCATGTCCCCATCATGTCCCCAACCTCCAGTCCCAATCATGTCCCCATCGTGTCCCCAACCTCATGTCCCCATTGTGTCCCCATTGTGTCCCCAACATCATGTCCCTATCGTGTCCCCATCGTGTCCCCAACCTCCTGTCCTCATCACGTCCCCAACATCATATCAACATCATGTCCTTCTCGTGTCCCTATCGTGTCCCCATTGTGTCCCCAACCTCATGTCCACATCATGCCCCCATCGTGTCCCCAACCTCATGTCCACATCATGCCCCCATCCCCTGTCCCCATCCCCCGTCCCCATCCCATCCCTATCCCCTGTCCTCATCCCCATCTCCTGTCCCCATCCCATCCCATCTCCATCTCTTGTCCTCATCCCATCTCCTGTCCTCATCCCCATCCCATCCCCATCTCCTGTCCCCATCCCCATCCCCATCCTCATCCCATCCCCGTCCCATCCCCTGTCCCCATTCCCTGTCCCCGTCCCCATCCCCTGTCTCCATCCCCATCCCATCCCCATCTCCTGTCCCCATCCCCATCCCATCCCATCCCTATCTCCTGTCCCTGTCCCCATCCCCATCCCCTGTCCCCATCCCATCCCATCCCATACCCATCCCCATTGCCATCCCGTCCCCATCCCCATCCCATCCCCTGTCCCCATCTCCTTTCCCCATCCCCATCTCCTGTCCCCATCCCCATCTCCTGTCTCCATCCCATCCCATCCCCATCCCATCCCATCCCATCCCATCCCATCCCATCCCCTGTCCCCATCCCATCCCCATCTCCTGTCCCCATCCCCATCTTCTGTCTCCATCCCATCCCATCCCATCCCCATCCCATCCCCATCTCCTGTCCCCATCGCCATCCCATCCCATCCCGTCCCCATCCCCATCCCATCCCATCCCATCTCATCCCATCCCATCCCATCCCATCCCATCCCATCCCATCCCATCCCATCCCATCCCATCTCCTGTCCCCATCCCATCCCATTCCCATCCCCATCCCATCCCCATCTCCCATCCCCATCTCCCGTCCCCATCCCCATCCCATCCCATCCCATCCCATCCCATCCCATCCCATCCCATCCCATCCCCTGTCCCCATCCCCATCCCCATCCCATCCCCTGTCCCCATCTCCTTTCCCCATCCCCATCTCCTGTCCCCATCAAATCCCATCCCATCCCCTGTCCCCATCCCCATCTCCTATCCCCATGCCATCCTATCCCGTCCACATCTCCTGTCCCCATCCCCATCTCCTGTCCCCATCCCCATCTCCTGTCTCCATCCCATCCCATCCCCATCCCATCCCATCCCATCCCATCCCATCCCATCCCCTGTCCCCATCCTATCCCCTGTCCCCATCCCATCCCCATCTCCTGTCCCCATCCCCATCCCATCCCATCCCATCCCCTGTCCCCATCTCCTTTCCCCATCCCCATCTCCTTTCCCCATCCCCATCCCCATCCCCTGTCCCCATCCCCATCCCATCCCATCCCATCCCATCCCATCCCATCCCATCCCATCCCATCCCATCCCCTCCCCTGTCCCCATCCCATCCCATCCCATCCCATCCCCTCCCACCCCATCCCCTGTCCCCATCCCATCCCCACCCCATCCCACCCCACCATGCTGTCCCCCCCAGGCAACAAAGGCGCCGTGGGCGTCTCCTTCATGTTCAACGGCACCTCCTTCGGCTTCGTCAACTGCCACCTCACCTCCGGCAACGAGAAGACAGCCAGGTGAGCACCCACAGCGTGGGGACAGCGCGGGGTCGGGGTGGGGTGGGGGGGTCACATCGGTGTCCCCCCCCATGCAGGAGGAACCAGAACTACGTGGACATCCTCCGCCTGCTCTCGCTGGGCGACAAACAGCTCAGCTCCTTCGACATCTCGCTGCGCTTCACCCACCTCTTCTGGTTTGGGGACCTCAACTATCGCCTGGATATGGACATCCAGGTGAAGGGGTGGGGTGGGGGGGCTCCGTTTAGGGGAGGGGGGCTACCTGTGTGTCCCCCTATTCCCCACCCCCCCCCCCCACTTTTTCCCTCCCATCCCAAACCAACGCCCGCCCCTGCAGGAGATCCTCAACTACATCAGCCGCAAAGAGTTCGAGCCTCTGCTCAAAGTGGATCAGCTCAACCTGGAGAAGGAGAAGCACAAAGTGTTCCTACGCTTCGGTGAGGGCGCACAGCTCGGGGAGGGGGGGTTGTGGGGGTGCTGACCCCCCCCTTAACCCCCTCCCCAATATTCCCCGTGCTGCAGGAGAGGAGGAGATCACCTTCCCCCCCACGTACCGCTACGAGCGCGGCTCGCGGGACACCTACGTATGGCACAAGCAGAAACCCACGGGGGTACGGCGCTGAGTGGGGGGATTCTGAAGGTGGGGGGCACCCAAATGGGCCCTATATGACCCCCCCCCCCCCCAAACCCCATCCCGCTGCAGGTCCGCACCAACGTCCCGTCCTGGTGCGACCGCATCCTCTGGAAGTCGTACCCCGAAACCCACGTCAACTGCAACGCCTACGGTGAGGGGAAGCCATGGTCCCAAAGGGGGACCCCATGTCCTGCCCCTGGGGGGGGCAATGGGGATGGCCACCCGCACCGGGGATGGGTTGGGGACAAGGGGTGGGTTGGGGACAGGGAACAGGTTGGGGATGGGTTCGGTGTGGGTTGGGGACGGGTTTGGGGCAGGTTGGGGATGGGATGGGGTTGGGATGGGGATGGATTGGGGACAGGTTTGGGGCAGGTTGAGAACAGGTTGGGGATGGTTTGGGGACAGGTTGGGGATGGGATGGGGTTGGGATGGGGTTGCGATGGGGACAGGTTTGGGGCAGGTTGGGGATGGGATTGGGACAGGTTTGGGGTAGGTTGGGTACAGGTTGGGGATGGGATGGGGTTGGGATGGGGACAGGTTGGGGATAGGTTGGGGATGGGATTGGGATGGATTGGGGACAGGTTTGGGGCAGGTTGGGTACGGGAGGGGGATGGATTGGGGATAGGTTTGGGGCAGGTTGGGGATGGGATGGGGATGGATTGGGGACGGGTTGGGGACTGGTTGGGGATGGGATTGGGACAGGTTTGGGGCAGGTTGGGGATAGGTTGGAGATGGGATGGGGATGGATTGGGGACAGGTTGGGGATGGTTTGGGGCAGGTTGGGGATGGGATGGGGATGGTTTGGGGACAGGTTTGGGGCAGGTGGGGGATGGGATGGGGGCAGGTTGGGGGCAGGTTGGGGATGGGATGCGGTTGGGATGGGGACAGGTTTGGGGCAGGTTGGAGACAGTTTGGGTATGGGTTGGGGACAGGTTGGGCGTAGGTTGGGGATGGATTGGGGACAGGTTTGGGGCAGGTTGGGTACGGGAGGGGGATGGATTGGGGACAGGTTTGGGGCAGGTTGGAGATGGGATGGGGATGGGATGGCGTTGGAATGGGGACAGGTTTGAGGCAGGTGGGGGATTGAAGGCAGGTTGGGGACAGGTTTGGGGCAGGTTGGGGATGGGATGGGACAGGTTGGGGATGGGGATGGAGTTGGGATGGGGATGGATTGGGGACAGGTTTGGGGCAGGTTGGGGACAGGTTGGAAATGGGATGGGGATGGATTGGGGACAGGTTTGGGGCAGGTTGAGAACAGGTTGGGGATGGTTTGGGGACAGGTTTGGGACAGGTTGGGGATGGGATGGGGTTGGGATGGGGACAGGTTTGAGGCAGGTTGGAGACAGTTTGGGTATGGGTTGGGGACAGGTTGGGCGTAGGTTGGGGATGGATTGGGGACAGGTTTGGGGCAGGTTGGGGATGGGATGGGGATGGATTGGGGACAGGTTGGGGACAGGTTGGGGATGGGATTGGGACAGGTTTGGGGCAGGTGGGGGATGGATTGGGGATGGTTTGGGGATGGGATTGGGATGGATTGGGGACAGGTTTGGGGCAGGTTGGGGACAGGTTGGGATAGGTTTGGGGCAGGTTGGGGATGGGATTGGGGCAAGCCGGGGACTGGTTGGGGGCAGGTTTGGGGCGGGTTGGGGACAGAATGGGGATGGACTGGGGACAGGTTGGGGGTAGGTTGGGGATGGGATTGGGACAGGTTTGGGCAGGTTGGGGATAGGTTGGAGATGGGATGGGGATGGATTGGGGACAGGTTGGGGATGGGATGGGGATGGTTTGGGGACAGGTTTGGGCAGGTGGGTGATGGGATGGGGACAGGTTTGGGGCAGGTTGGGGGCAGGTTGGGGATGGGATGGGGATGGGATGGGGTTGGGATGGGGTTGGGATGGGGACAGGTTTGGGGCAGGTTGGGGATGGGATGGGGATGGACTGGGGACAGGTTGGGCGTAGGTTGGGGATGGGATTGGGGGCAGGTTTGGGGCAGGTTGGGGATAGGTTGGAGATGGGATGGGGATGGATTGGGGACAGGTTTGGGGCAGGTTGGATAGAGTTGGGGGATGGATTGGGGACAGGTTTGGGACAGCTTGGGGATGGGATGGGGATGGATTGGGGACAGGTTGGGGGCAGGTTGGGGATGGATTGGGGACAGGACTGGGGCAGGTTGTGGGACAGACCACCCTGTTGTCCCTCAGGCTGCACGGACGACATCACCACCAGCGACCACTCGCCCGTCTTCGGCTCCTTCGAGGTCGGCGTCACATCGCAGTTCGTCTCCAAGAAAGGTCCAGAGCCCTCAGCCCTGCAGGGCCGTGGGGACATGGGGGGGGGGGGGCTGTGGGGGGACAAAGGGGGGACGCCCCTCTGCCCCCCGACCCCTTTGCGCAGGGCTTTCCAAGTCCTCGGACCAGGCGTACATCGAGTTTGAGAGCATCGAGGCCATCGTGAAGACGGCGAGCCGCACCAAGTTCTTCATCGAGTTCTACTCCACCTGCCTGGAGGGTGAGTGCTTGGAAATGGGATGGGGGGGGGGGGGGTCCATAGGGGCAGGAGTGGGGGGGGTTGGGGGGCTTCGGATAGGGCTCCATCGTGCCGTCCCGTGGTGCAGAGTTCAAGAAGAGCTGTGAGAACGACACGCAGAGCAGCGACAACATCAACTTCCTCAAGGTGCAGTGGTCGGCGCGGCAGCTGCCCACGGTGAGGTCCCATAGGGTGGGGGATAGTGGAGGATGGGGGGGGCCGTAACCCCGCGCCCCTCACTCACACCGTGTGCCCCCCCCACCCCCCCCCTCCCAGCTGAAGCCCATCCTCTCGGAGATCGAATACCTGCAGGACCAACACCTGCTGCTCACCGTTAAGTCCTTGGATGGCTACGAGTCCTACGGTGCGCACGCCGTCCCCCCCCCCCACCCCGTGCCGTGCCAACCTCGAGGCTCGGGGGACCCCCCACCCTGAAAATGACCCCCCCCATCCCCCCCCACAGGGGAATGTGTCATCGCCCTCAAGTCCATGATAGGCAGCACGGCGCAGCAGTTCCTCACTTACCTCTCACACCGGGGCGAGGAGACGGGCAACATCCGCGGCTCCATGAAGGTGCGCGTGCCTGCAGAGCGCCTGGGCACCCGCGAGAGGCTCTATGGTGAGAGCTGGGGGTGGGAAATGGGGGGGCTCAGGGCTCCCCCAACCCCTCTCCGTGCCGTTGCTCAGCTCAGCTCACCCCCCCCCTTCCCCTCCATCCCCTCGCAGAGTGGATCAGCGTGGATAAGGACGAGGCGGCGGGCGGCAAAGGGAGGGCCCCGCTGAGCGCCAGAGCCCCCCAGGAGGGTGCCAAGTGAGTGGGGAGGGGGGCTGGGAAAGGGGGGGGGGGGGGGAGGATGGGGATGGGGGTGGGGGGGTTCTGCATCTCTCGTTGCTGTGTTGGTGCTGGGAGCATTGCTGCGGGATGGGGTGTGGGGTCCTGGGGCACGGCGTGGTGCTCTGAGTGTGGGGCATGGGGTCCCAGTGCACGTTGCAGTGCTCAGAGCATCCCTGCAGGGTGATGCATGGGATCCCAATGCTCATTGCAACACAGCAACCCTGCAGGGTGATGCATGAGGTCCCAGTCCATGTTGCAGTGCTTGGTGCATCCCTGCAGGATGATGCATGAGGTCCTGGTGCATGTTGCAGTGCTCAGAGCAACCTTGCAGGGTGATGCATGAGGTCCCAGTGCACGTTGCAATGCTTGGTGCAACCCTGCAAGGTGATGCATGGGGTCCCAATGCTCTTTGTAACACAGAGCATCCCTGCAGGGCGATGCATGAGGTCTCAGTCCATGTTTCAATGCTTGGTGCATCCCTGCAGGGTGATGCATGGGATCCCAATGCACGTTGCAACACAGAGCATCCCTGCAGGGTGATGCATGAGGTCCCAGTGCACGTTGCAGTGCTCTGAGCAACCCTGCAGGGTGATGCATGGGGTCCTGGTGCATGTTGCAACGCTTGGTGCAACCCTGCAGGGTGATGCATGGGGTCCCAGTCCATGTTGCAATGCTTGGTGCATCCCTGCAGGATGATGCATGAGGTCCTGGTGCATGTTGCAGTGCTCAGAGCATCCCTGTAGGATGGTGCATGGGGTCCCAATGCATGTTGCAGTGCTCAGAGCAACCTTGCAGGGTGATGCATGAGGTCCCAGTGCACATTGCAACGCTTGCTGCAACCCTGCAAGGTGATGCATGGGATCCCAATGCTCGTTGCAACACAGAGCATCCCTGCAGGGTGATGCATGAGGTCCCAGTGCATGTTGCAGTGCTCAGAGCATCCCTGTAGGATGGTGCACTGGGTCCTAGTGCATGTTGCAACGCTTGGTGCAACCCTGCAGGGTGGTGCATGGGGTTGCAGTGCTCGTTGCAACACAGAGCATCCCTGCAGGGCGATGCATGGGGTCCTGGTGCATGTTGCAACACAGAGCATCCCTGCAGGGTGATGCATGGGGTCGCAGTGCTCATTGCAACACAGAGCATCCCTGCAGGGCGATGCATAAGGTCCCAGTGCACGTTGCAGTACTCAGAGCATCCCTGCAGGGTGATGCATGGGATCCCAATGCTCACTGCAACACAGCAACCCTGCAGGGTGATGCATGAGGTCCCAGTCCATGTTGCAATGCTTGGTGCATCCCTGCAGGGTGGTGCATGAGGTCCTGGTGCATGTTGCAGTGCTCAGAGCAACCTTGCAGGGTGATGCATGAGGTCCCAGTGCACGTTGCAATGCTTGGTGCAACCCTGCAAGGTGATGCATGGTGTCCCAATGCTCGTTGCAACACAGAGCATCCCTGCAGGGCGATGCATGGGATCCCAGTGCACGTTGCAATGCTCTGAGCAACCTTGCAGGGTGATGCATGGGATCCCAATGCTCGTTGCAACACAGCATCCCTGCAGGGTGATGCATGAGGTCCCAGTGCATGTTGCAGTGCTCAGAGCATCACTGCAGGGTGATGCATGGAGTCCCAGTGCATGTTGCAATGCTTGGTGCAACCCTGTAGGATGCTGCATGGGGTTGCAGTGCTTGTTGCAACACAGAGCATCCCTGCAGGGTGATGCATGGGGTCCCAGTGCATGTTGCAGTGCTCAGAGCATCCCTACAGGGTGATGCATGGGATCCCAGTGCATGTTGCAATGCTTGGTGCAACCCTGTAGGATGCTGCATGGGGTCGCAGTGCTCATTGCAACACAGAGCATCCCTGCAGGGTGATGCATGAGGTCCCAGTCCATGTTGCAATGCTTGGTGCATCCCTGCAGGGTGATGCATGGGGTCCCAACGCATGTTGCAACACAGAGCATCCCTGCAGGGTGGTGCATGAGGTCCCAGTGCATAGGGTTGCAGTGCTCTGAGCAACCCTGCAGGGTGATGCATGGGGTCCTGGTGCATGTTGCAATGCTTGGTGCATCCCTGCAGGGTGCTGCATGGGATCCCAATGCACATTGCAGCACAGAGCATCCCTGCAGGGTGATGCATGGGGTCCCAGTGCACATTGCAGTGCTCTGAGCAACCCTGCAGGGTGATGCATGGGGTCCTGGTGCATGTTGCAATGCTTGGTGCAACCCTGCAAGGTGATGCACGGGGTCCCAGTGCATGTTGCAATGCTTGGTGCAACCCTGTAGGATGCTGCATGGGGTTGCAGTGCTTGTTGCAACACAGAGCATCCCTGTAGGATGGTGCACTGGGTCCTAGTGCATGTTGCAGTGCTTGGTGCAACCCTGCAGGATGATGCATGAGGTCCTGGTGCATGTTGCAGTGCTCAGAGCATCCCTGCAGGGCGATGCATGAGGTCTCAGTCCATGTTGCAACACAGAGCATCCCTACAGGGTGATGCATGGGGTCCCAATGCACGTTGCAGTGCTTGGTGCAACCCTGTAGGATGCTGCATGGGGTTGCAGTGCTCATTGTAATACAGAGCATCCCTGCAGGGTGGTGCATGGGGTCCTGGTGCATGTTGCAATGCTTGGTGCAACCCTGTAGGATGCTGCATGGGGTTGCAGTGCTCATTGCAACACAGAGCATCCCTGCAGGGCGATGCATGAGGTCCCAATGCATGTTGCAGCGCTCAGAGCATCCCTGCAGGGTGATGCATGGGGTCCTGGTGCATGTTGCAATGCGTGGTGCAACCCTGCAGGGTGATGCATGAGGTCTCAGTCCATGTTGCAACACAGAGCATCCCTACAGGGTGATGCATGGGGTCCTGGTGCATGTTGCAATGCTTGGTGCAACCCTTCAGGATGCTGCATGGGGTCCCAACGCATGTTGCAGTGCTCAGAGCATCCCTGCAGGGTGATGCATGGGATCTCAATGCTCATTGCAACACAGAGCATCCCTGCAGGGTGATGTATGAGGTCCCAGTCCATGTTGCAATGCTCGGTGCATCCCTGCAGGGTGATGCATGGGATTCCAATGCTCATTGCAACACAGAGCCTCCCTGCAGGGCGATGCATGGGACCCCAGTGCATGTTGCAATGCTTGGTGCAACCCTGCAGGGTGGTGCATGAGGTCCCAGTGCACGTTGCAACACAGAGCCTCCCTGCAGGGCGATGCATGGGGTCCTGGTGCATGTTGCAATGCTTGGTGCATCCCTGCATGGCGATGCATGGAGTCCTATTCCTCTGCAGGACGGCCCCCCCAGCCCTGTAACCCCCCCCCCCCCCTTTTCTCTCCCCCAGGTCCATGCTTAGGAAGCCCCCCGGGCCCGATCCGCCCCCCCCCCACCCCCCCCAAAGCCCCCGAGGACCCCGAGAAGGGCAGCGCTGCAGCGACCCCCCGCCCACCCCCCCCCCATCGGGGCACCACCCGGGATGAGGCCGCTCCGAGCCGGTGAGTAGGTTGGGATCGAGGGGGGGGGGGGTCACCCCACATCCCCCCCCTTTATCCTCCATTCACCCACCCCCCCCCCCTCCCCCCCCCCCCTCCTCCGCTTTATACCCGCAGCTCCAAAGCAGAACCGATGGCGGAATCGCCGGGGGGGCCGTTGAAGAACAGCTTTAATAACCCCGCCTATTACGTTTTGGAAGGGGTCCCACACCAACTGTTGACCCCCGACCCCCCCCCCCATCCGACCCCCCCCCATCACCCCGGCAAACCCCCCCATCCCCAAAAGCAAAGCCGCACCCCCCGAACGCCGTCGGCATCCGTCTGCCGGCCCCCCCCCACCACCACCACCCCCCCCATGCCATGAGGACACCTCCTCGGATGAAGACCCCAACCCCATCGCTTTGCCCCCCCCCGATTTCCCCCCTCCCCCTTTACCCCGGGAGTTAGAAGGGGTCGAAACCCCCAAGGAGCTGTTAGGGGGGGTCATCTGTGAACCCCCCCACCACCCAAACCTCATCCGAGACCGACAGCTCCTCCGAGCGCTGCGTTCGGGATGGAGGTGCCCGGGGGGGGGGTCCCCATAAGCGGGGTGGGGGGGGGGAGGGACGACCGGTCGTGTTCTGTGCTGCAGATGGCCAAAACGCTGAGCGAGGTGGAATATGGGGGGGGGGGGGGGCGGGGGGGGGCGGGGGGGAGGGGGAGGTTGGAGCGCCCCCCCCGCTGCCTGCAGCCCGACTACAGCCGTCCCATTGCCTTCACGTCCCATTGCATCCGAGAGAGCATCCAGGAGGATCTGGGGGAGGAGGTGGGGGTTAACGGGGGGGGGGGATAGGGGAGGGATGGGGGGGATGGGGGGGGAAATAGGGATGGGATGGGGGGGGGGGGATGGGGGTGGGAGGGAGGGATTGGGGTTGGGATGGGGGGGGATTGGGGTGGGGATGGAGATGGGGGAATAGGGGGGGATGGGGAATGGGAGGGATTGGGGTTGGGAATGGGGGTTGGGAGATGGGTGGATAGGGGGAATAGGGATTGGGATGGGGTAATGGGGTGGGATGGGGATGGGAAACGGGGGGTAGGATGGGGTGGATGGGATGGGGATGGGGATTGGGATGGAGATGGGGGAATGGGGTGGGATGGGGATGGGAGGGAGGGATTGGGGTTGGGAATGGGGATTGGGAGATGGGGATGGAGGGGGAAATAGGGATTGGGATGGGAGATGGGCATTGGGATGGAGATGGGGGAATGGGGTGGGATGGGGATGGGAGGGGGATTGGGGTTGGGAATGGGGATTGGGAGATGGGGATGGAGGGGGAAATAGGCATTGGGATGGGGATTGGGATGGAGATGGGGGAATGGGGAGGGATGGGGATGGGGGGGGGATTGGGGATGGGATGGGGGGGGGAATAGGGATGGGATGGGGGGGGGGGATGGGGGTGGGAGGGAGGGATTGGGGTTGGGAATGGGGGTTGGGGTTGGGGATGGGGATTGAGAGATGGATGGAGAGGGGGAATGGGGATGGGGATGGAGATTGGGGGTGGGGGTGGGATGGGGATGAGCCTTATGGGGTGGAGAGGGGGATGGAGGTGGGGGAATAGGGTGGGATGGGGATGGGGGAATAGCGTGGGATGGGGATGGGAGGGATTGGGGTTGGGAATGGGGGTTGGGAGATGGGGACGGAGGTGGGAGTGGGGATTGGGATGGAGATGGGGGTAATGGGGTGGGATGGGGATGGGAAACGGGGGGTAGGATGGGGTGGATGGGATGGGGATGGGGATTGGGATGGAGATGGGGGAATGGGGTGGGATGGGGATGGGAGGGAGGGATTGGGGTTGGGAATGGGGATTGGGAGATGGGGATGGAGGGGGGGAATGGGGATTGGGATGGGGATTGGGGTTGGGGTTGGGATGGGGGTGGGAGAGGGGGATGGAGGTGGGGGAATAGGGTGGGATGGGGATGGGAGGTAGGGATTGGGGTTGGGGTTGGGGATGGGGATTGGGAGATGGGTGGAGAGGGGGAATGGGGATTGGGATGGGAGATGGGCATTGGGATGGGGATGGGGGAATAGGGTGGGATGGGGATGGGGGGGATTGGGGATGGGATGGGGGGGGAATAGGGATGGGGATGGAGATGGGGGAATAGGGGGGATGGAGATGGGAGGGATTGGGGTTGGGAATGGGGGTTGGGAGATGGGGATGGAGGGTGGGAATGGGGATTGGGATGGGGATTGGGGTTGGGGTTGGGATGGGGATTGGGATTGGGGTTGGGATGGGGGTGGGAGAGGGGGATGGAGGTGGGGGAATAGGGTGGGATGGGGATGGGGGGATGGGGATTGGGGTTGGGAATGGGGATTGGGAGATGGGGATGGAGGAGAAAATACGATTGGGATGGGGTAATGGGGTGGGATGGGGATGGGAAACGGGGGGTAGGATGGGGTGGATGGGATGGGGTGGGATGGGATGGGATGGGGAGGGAGAGGGGATGGAGATGGGATGGGGTGGGATGGGGTTGGGATGGGATGGGGATGGGGTGGGATTGGGATGGGGATGGGGTTGGAATGGGATGGGGATGGGATGGATGGGGTGGGATGGGAATAGGATGGGATGGGGATAGGATGGGTTGGATATAGGATGGGGATGGGGTGGGAATGGGATGGGGTGGGATGGGGATAGGATGGGATGGGGTGGGATGGAGATGGGATGGGATGGATGGGATGGGAATAGGATGGGTTGGGATGGGGATGGGGATGGGGTGAGATGGGGTGGGATGGGAATAGGATGGGTTGGGTATAGGATGGGGATGGGGTGGGGATAAGAATGGGGATGGGGATGGAGTGAGATGGGGATGGGATGGGAATAGGATGGGATGGGGTGGGATGGAGATGGGATGGGATGGATGGGATGGGAATAGGATGGGTTGGGATGGGGATAGGGATGGAGATGGGATGGGTTGGGATGGAGATGGGGTGGGATGGGGTTGGGAGGGGATGGGGTGGGATTGGGATTGGGATGGGGATGGGGTTGGAATGGGATGGGGATGGGATGGATGGGGTGGGATGGGAATAGGATGGGATGGGGATAGGGTGGGATGAATGGGATGGGAATAGGATGGGTTGGGATGGGGATGGGATGGGGATGGGATGGGATGGATGGGATGGGAATAGGATGGGTTGGGATGGGGATGGGGATGGAGATGGAGATGAGATGGGGTTGGGCTGAGATGGGGTTGGGATGGGAATAGGATGGGATGGATGGGGTGGGATGGGATGAGATGGGATTGGGATGGGATTGGTTTGGATGGAGAGGGATGGGATGGATGGGGTGGGATGGGGATGGGATGGGATGGATGGGGATGGGATGGGATGGGATGGATGGGGATGGGATGGGATTGGTTTGGATGGAGAGGGATGGGGATGGGATGGGAATAGGATGGGATGGGGTGGGATGGAGATGGGATGGGATGGATGGGATGGGAATAGGATGGGTTGGGATGGGGATGAGATGGGGTTGGGATGAGATGGGGATGGGATGGATGGGGTGGGATGGGATGGGATGGGATAGGATGGGATGGGATGGGATGGGATGGGATGGGATGGGATGGGATGGGATGGATGGGGTGGGATGGGATGGATGGGGTGGGATGGGATGAGATGGGATGGGGATGGGATTGGTTTGGATGGAGAGGGATGGGATGGGGATGGGATGGGATGGAATGGGATGGGATGAGATGGGATGGAAAGGGAATAGGATGGCGATGGGATGGATGGGGATGGGATGGGATTGGTTTGGATGGAGAGGGATGGGATGGGATGGGAATAGGATGGGGATGGGATGGATGGGGATGGGATGGGGCAGGGCTGCCCGGTACGGCTGTGGGCCCCCCCAACACTGTGTGTGTCCCCCCCCCCCCCCCCGTACCCCCTCGTTGGCTGCAGGCGCTGTGCCAGGGGGGCCGCGGCGCGGGCGTCAGCGAGTCCAACGTGGGGGAATGGCTGCGGGGTTTGGGGTTGGAGAGGTACGAGGAGGGGCTGCTGCACAACGGATGGGACGACCTGGAGTTCCTCAGGTGGGGGGGGGGTCCTATGGGGGTCCTATGGGGGTCCTATGGGGGCGAGGGGGGGGGGTCTCCTTGGGGCTGTGTAGGGGTAGGAGGGCTCTGCGGGGCTGTATGGGGGGGACAGGGGGGCTCTGGGGGACTGTATGGGGACAGGGGGGATCTCTATGGGGCCATATGGGGACAGGGGGACCCTGTGGGGCTGTATGGGGACAGGAGGATCTCTATGGGGCGGTATGGGGACAGGGGGACCCTGTGGGGCTGTATGGGGACAGGGGGGCTCTGTGGGGCTGTGTGGGGACAGGAGGATCTCTATGGGGCTGTATGGGGACAGGGGACCCTCTTGGGGCCATATGGGGGCAGAGGGACCCCTGTGGGGCTGTATGGGGACAGGAGGATCTCTATGGGGCTGTATGGGGACAGGGGGACCCTGTGGGGCTGTATGGGGACAGGAGGTTCTCTATGGGGCCATATGGGGACAGGGGAACCCTGTGGGGCTGTATGGGGACAAGGGGATCTCTATGGGGCTGTATGGGGACAAGGGGATTTCTATGGGGCCGTATGGGGACAGGGGGACCCCTGTGGGGCTGTATGGGGGTACGAAGGGATCTCTGTGGGGCTGAACCCTTTTGGGGCTGCCCAGGGGACCCCTGTGGGGCTGTATGGGGAGAGGGGGATCTCTATGGGGCTGTATTTGGGGACAAGGGGATCCCTATGGGGCTGTATGGGGACAGGAGACCCCTCTTGGGGCCGTATGGGGGCGGAGGGGCCCCTCTGGGGCTGTATGGGGACAGGGGAGCCCTATAGGGCCATATGGGGACAGGGGACCCCTTTGGGGCTGTATCGGGACAGGGGGATCTCTATGGGGTTGTATGGGGACAGGAGACCTCTGTGGGGCTGTATGGGGACAGGGGAGCCCTATGGGGCCATATGGGGACAGGAGGATTTCTATGGGGCTGTATGGGGACGAGGGGATCTCTATGGGGCCATATGGGGACAGGAGGATCTCTATGGGGATGTATGGGCACAAGGGACCCCTGTGGGGCTGTATGGGGACAAGGGGATCTCTATGGGGCTGTATGGGGACAAGGGGATTTCTATGGGGATGTATGGGGACAAGGGACCCCTGTGGGGCTGTATGGGGACAGGAGGATCTCTATGGGGCCGTATGGGGACAGGAGACGCTCTTGGGGCCATATGGGGACAAGGGACCCCTGTGGGGCTGTATGGGGGTACGAAGGGATCTCTGTGGGGCTGAACCCTTTTGGGGCTGCCCAGGGGACCCCTGTGGGGCTGTATGGGGAGAGGGGGATCTCTATGGGGCTGTATTTGGGGACAAGGGGATCCCTATGGGGCTGTATGGGGACAGGGGACCCTCTTGGGGCCATATGGGGGCGGAGGGACCCCTCTGGGGCTGTATGGGGACAGGGGGATCTGTATGGGGCTGTATGGGGACAGGAGACCCTCTTGGGGCCATATGGGGACAAGGGGTCCCCTCTGGGGCTGTATGGGGACAGGGGACCCCTGTGGGGCTGTATGGGGAGAGGGGGATCTCTATAGGGCTGTATGGGGACAGGAGGATCTCTATAGGGCTGTATGGGGGCAGGGGACCCTCTTGGGGCTATATAGGGATAGGGGGACCCTCTTGGGGCCATATGGGGACAGAGGTCCCCTCTGGGGCTGTATGGGGACAGGAGGATCTCTATGGGGCCGTATAGGGACAGGGGACCCCTGTGGGACTGTATGGGGACAGGAGGTTCTCTATGGGGCCATATGGGGACAGGGGACCCCTGTGGGGCTGTATGGGGACAAGGGGATCTCTATAGGGCTGTATGGGGACAGGAGGATCTCTATGGGGCTGTATGGGGACAGGGGGATCCTTTGGGGCCCTATGGGGGCAGGGGGACCCTGTGGGGCTGTATGGGGACAGGGCGATCTCTATGGGGTTGTATGGGGACAGGAGACCTCTGTGGGGCTGTATGGGGACAGGGGAGCCCTATGGGGCCATATGGGGACAGGAGGATTTCTATGGGGCCATATGGGGACAAGGGACCCCTGTGGGGCTGTAATGGGGGGGGGTCGGGGGAGGGAGGGATCCCAATGGGGTTTTTTTTTAGGGCCGGGGTCCCCTCGTGGCTCCCATCCTAATGCTGTGTCCCCCCCCCCCCCCCCCCCCCCCCCCCCTTAAAGTGACATCACGGAGGAGGACCTGGAGGAAGCGGGGATCGTGGACCCCAAACACAAACGGCTGCTCCTCGACAGCCTCCAGCTGAGGAAGTGACCCCCCCCGGACCCCCCCCCAGAACCCCAATTCCATCCACGTGACCCCCCCCCCCCCCCCCCAGCACCCCCAAAACAGTCCCCCCCCCCCCTCCTCATAACCCCCCTCAATGGGGCTGGGGGGGCTCAGGGGGGGTCATTGGGGGGCTCTGGGGGGGGGGCGGTGTATGAGGGGCATTTATGGTCAGAGTATTTCATTTTGGGGGGGGGGGCTTTGAGGTGCCCCCCCCCCCCCCACCCCACCCCCCCCTCACCCCATGTTTAAGTTATTACTTATTTATTGGGGGGGGGGGGGGGGGATGGTTATGGCTCAGCCCAGTGCCTACAGCTGCCCAAGTGCCTATGGGGGGGTGGGATTTGGGGGGGGGGGGGGGGGGGGGGGGATTTGGGGAACCCCCCCCCATAATATGAGCATCGCCCCCCCCCCTATATGGGGGGGGGGTCCCACTCCATTGGGGGTCCTATTGCTGCCCCCCCCCCCCATTGCAGTGCCATGGGACGTCCCCACTCGGTACTCCCCCCCCCCCCCCCATATCCCTCACTAAGTGCCCTTATCCCCCCCCCGCACCCCAATATTTTTTGGGGGGGGGGGGGCCACGAAGCCCCCATTGCCCTCACATTGAGATGAAGGATGCCCTATTTTATACCCCCCCCCCCCCCTCAGTGCTATTTGGGGTTGGGGGGGGGGGGGTCCCAACCCTCCCCCTTTTTTGGGGTGGGGGGGGTGGGAAGGGGGGGGTGGTGGTTTTGGGGTGGGGGGGGGGGGTCCCCATTTCCCCCCCCCCCCCCCCCCTTTTGAGGCGTTGGCTTCAATAAATTAAGTTTTATTCCGATCGGTTCCAAACGGCCGTCCCTAAAAGGAGCGCTGGGGGCGGCTCGTAATTAATGAGAGGTAATGAGTTCGTTAATTAATCGGTAACGAGAGCGGCGAGACATAAAAAGGAGGGGACCCCCCCCCCCCCCCCCAGGTTAATAATAAAGCCATCAAACCTCATCCCGTACCCCAATAGGGGGGGGTTATGGGGGGGGGGGGGCTCTGTATGGGGTGGGGGGGCTGTATGGGGTGGAGGGGGTCTCTGTTTGGGGTGGGGGGGGCTCTGTTTTGGGGGGGCTCTGTATGGGGGGGGGGGGGTCTCCTCTGTTTGGGGTGGGGGTCTCTGTATGGGGTGGGGGGGGTCTGTATGGGGGGGGGGGGCTCTGTTTTGGGGGGGCTCTGTATGGGGGGGGGTCTGTATGGGGTGGGGGGGGTCTGTTTGGGGTGGGGGGGGCTCTGTTTTGGGGGGGTCTTTGTTTTGGGGGGGCTCTGTTTGGGGTGGGGGGGTTTGTATGGGGTGGGGGGGGTCTCTGTTTGGGGTGGGGGGGCTGTATGGGGTGGGGAGGGCTCTGTATGGGGTGGGGGGGCTCTGTTTGGGGGGGGCTCTGTTTTGGGGGGGTCTCTGTATGGGGTGGGGGGGTCCCCTCTGTTTGGGGGGGGTCGCTGTATGGGGTGGGGTCTCTGTTTGGGGGGGGCTCTGTATGGGGTGGGGGGGGTCTGTATGGGGGGGGGGCTCTGTTTTGGGGGGGCTCTGTATGGGGGGGGTCTCTGTTTGGGGGGGGCTCTGTTTTGGGGGGGTCTGTATGGGGTGGGGGGGCTGTATGGGGTGTGGAGGGCTCTGTATGGGGTGGGGGGGTCTCCTCTGTTTGGGGTGGGGGGGGTCTGTATGGGGGGGGTCTCTGTTTGGGGGGGTCTCCTCTGTTTGGAGGGGTCTCTATGGGGTGGGGGGGTCTCCTCTGTATGGGGTGGGGTCTCTGTTTGGGGGGGGCTCTGTATGGGGTGGGGGGGTTTGTATGGGGTGGGGGGGGTCCCTGTTTAGGGTGGGGTCTCTGTTTGGGGTGGGGGGGCTCTGTATGGGGTGGGGGGGCTCTGTATGGGGGGGGTCTTTGTTTGGGGGGGGCTCTGTTTTGGGGGGGCTCTGTATGGGGTGGGGGGGGCTCTGTTTTGGGGGGGGGTCTTAATGGGGGGGGCGGCTGTATGGGATGGGGGGGGTCTCTGTATGGGGTGGGGGGGGGTCTGTTTGGGGTGGGGGGGTCTTTGGGGGGTCTCTGGTTGGGGGGGGAGTCTCTGTTTGGGGTGGGGGGGTCTTAATGGGGGGGTCTCAGTGCCAGCAGTGCTGGAGAAGTGCTGCACAGCCACACACGTTTGGGGGGGGCAGCCCCAATAACCCCCCCCCCCCTTTCACAGCACCCCAAAACCTCCGGGACCCCCCCCCTAAAGTGCTTCCTTGTCCCATAGGAGCTCTGTGCCCCCCCCTCAATGGCCCCATAACACACAGCCCTATGGCCGTCCCCATATGGCACTGGGCGGTGTCCCCCCCCCCCCCCCCACAGCAGTGGGGCGCATGGGGTGGAGATCTGTGGGGTCAGAGCTCAATGGGATGGGGATCTGTGGGGTCAGAGCTCTGTAGGATGGAGCTCTATGGGAACAGAGCTCTATGGGATGGAGTTCTATGGGGTCGGAGCTCAATGGGGTCAGAGCTCTATGGAGATGGAGCTCTATGGGATGCAGCTCTATGGGGTCAGAGATCTGTGGGGTCTGAGCTCAATGGGATGGAGCTCTATGCGGATGGAGCTCTATGGGGTCAGAGATCTGTGGGGTCAGAGCTCTATAGGATGGGGATCTGTGGGGTCAGAGATCTATGGGATGGAGCTCTATGGGGTCAGAGATCTGTGGGGTCAGAGCTCAATGGGATGGGGATCTATGGGGTGGAGCTCTATAGGATGGAGCTCTATGCGGATGGAGTTCTATGGGGTCAGAGATCTATGGGGTCAGAGCTCAACGGAATGGAGCTCTATGGGATGGAGCTCTATGCGGATGGAGCTCTATGGGATCAGAGATCTGTGGGGTCAGAGCTCAATGGGATGGGGATCTATGGGGTCAGAGCTCTATAGGATGGAGCTCAATGGGATGGAGCTCTATGCGGATGGAGCTCTATGGGATCAGAGATCTGTGGGGTCAGAGCTCTATGGGATGGAGATCTATGGGGTCAGAGCTCAATGGGATGGGGATCTGTGGGGTCAGAGCTCTGTAGGATGGAGCTCTATGGGATGGAGCTCTATGCGGATGGAGCTCTCTGGGGTCAGAGATCTGTGGGGTCTGAGCTCAATGGGATGGGGATCTATGAGGATGGAACTCTATGGGGTCAGAGATCTGTGGGGTCAGAGCTCAATGGGATGGGGATCTCTGGGGTCAGAGCTCTATAGGATGGAGATCTATGGGGATGGAGCTCTCTGGGGTCAGAGATCTGTGGGGTCAGAGCTCAATGGGATGGGGATCTATGGGGATGGAGCTCTTTAGGATGGAGCTCTATGGGAACAGAGCTCTATGGGATGGAGTTCTATGGGGTCGGAGCTCAACGGAATGGAGCTCTATGGGATGGAGCTCTATGGGGTCAGAGATCTATGGGATGGAGCTCTATGGGGTCAGAGATCTGTGGGGTCAGAGCTCAGTGGGATGAAGATCTATGGGGTCAGAGCTCAATGAGATGGGGATCTGTGGGGTCAGAGCTCTGTAGGATGGAGCTCTATGGGATGGAGCTCTATGCGGATGGAGTTCTATGGGGTCAGAGCTCTATAGGATGGAGATCTATGGGGATGGAGCTCTATGGGGTCAGAGATCTGTGGGGTCAGAGCTCAATGAGATGGGGATCTCTGGGGTCAGAGCTCTATAGGATGGAGATCTATGGGGATGGAGATCTATGGGGTCAGAGATCTGTGGGGTCAGAGCTCTATGGGATGGGGATCTATGGGGTCAGAGCTCTATAGGATGGAGCTCTATGCGGATGGAGCTCTATGGGATCAGAGATCTGTGGGGTCAGAGCTCTATGGGATGGGGATCTGTGGGGTCAGAGCTCTGTAGGATGGAGCTCTATGGGATGGAGCTCTATGCGGATGGAGCTCTATGGGGTCAGAGATCTGTGGGGTCTGAGCTCAATGGGATGGGGATCTATGAGGATGGAACTCTATGGGGTCAGAGATCTGTGGGGACAGAGCTCAATGGGATGGGGATCTCTGGGGTCAGACCTCTATAGGATGGAGCTCTATGGGAACAGAGCTCTATGGGATGGAGTTCTATGGGGTCGGAGCTCAATGGGGTCAGAGCTCAATGGGATGGAGTTCTATGGGGTCAAAGTTCAATGGGATGGAGCTCTATGGAGATGGAGCTCTATGGGATGCAGCTCTACGGGGTCAGAGATCTGTGGGGTCTGAGCTCAATGGGATGGAGATCTATGGGGTCAGAGCTCTATAGGATGGGGATCTATGGGGTCAGAGCTCTATAGGATGGAGCTCTATGGGATGGAGCTCTATGGGATCAGAGATCCGTGGGGTCAGAGCTCAATGGGGTGGAGATCTGTGTTGTCAGAGATCTGTGGGGTCAGAGATCTGTGGGGTCTGAGCTCAATGGGATGGAGCTCTATGCGGATGGAGCTCTATGTCAGAGATCTGTGGGGTCAGAGCTCTATAGGATGGTCTATGGGATGGAGCTCTATGGGATCAGAGATCCGTGGGGTCAGAGCTCAATGGGATGGAGCTCTATGGGATGGAGTTCTATGGGGTCAGATCTCAATGGGATGGAAATCTATGGGGTCAGAGCTCTATAGAATGGAGATCTATGGGGATGGAGCTCTATGGGGTGAGAGATCTATGGGGTCAGAGCTCAATGGGATGGAGCACTATGGGATGGAGCTCTATGGAGATGGAACTCTATGGGGTCAGATCTCAATGGGATGGAGATCTATGGGGTCAGAGCTCAATGGGATGGGGATCTATGGGGTCAGAGCTCTATAGGATGGAGCTCTATGGGATGGAGCTCTATGTGGTCAGAGATCTGTGAGGTCAGAGCTCAATGGGATGGAACTCTGGCATGGAGCTCTATGGGGTCAGAGATCTGTGGGGTCAGAGCTCAATGGGATGGAGATCTATGGGGTCAGAGATCTGTGGGGTCAGAGCTCTATAGGATGGAGCTCTATGCGGATGGAGTTCTATGGGGTCAGATCTCAATGGGATGGGGATCTATGGGGTCAGAGATCTGTGGGGTCAGAGATCTGTGGGGTCAGAGCTCAATGGGATGGGGATCTCTGGGGTCAGAGCTCTAAAGGATGGAGATCTATGGGGATGGAGCTCTATGGGGTCAGACATCTATGGGGTCAGAGCTCAATGGGATGGGGATCTCTGGGGTCAGAGCTCTATAGGATGGAGATCTATGGGGATGGAGCTCTATGGCGTCAGAGATCTATGGGGTCAGAGCTCAATGGGATGGAGGTCAATGGGGATGGAGCTCAATGGGGACAGAGCTCAATGGGACGGAGCTCAATGGGAACGGAGCTCTATGGGATGGAGCTCTATGGGGACAGAGGTCAATGGGAACGGAGCTCAATGGGATGCAGCTCTATGGGAACGGAGCTCTACTGGATGGAGCTCAATGGGAACGGAGCTCTATGGGACGGAGCTCTATGGGATGGAGCTCTATGGGACGGAGCTCTATGGGGACAGAGCTCAACGGGACAGAGCTCAACGGGACGGAGCTCTATGGGAACGGAGCTCTATGGGATGGAGCTCAATGGGGACAGAGCTCTATGGGATGGAGCTCAATGGGGACAGAGGTCAATGGGAACGGAGCTCTATGGGACGGAGCTCTATGGGATGGAGCTCTATGGGGACATTGCTCAATGCGACGGAGCTCTATGGGATGCAGCTCAATGGGTACGGAGCTCAATGGGGACAGAGCTCAAAAGGATGGAGCTCAATGGGATGCAGCTCTATGGGATGGAGCTCTATGGGACGGAGCTCTATGGGACGGAGCTCAATGGGGACAGAGCTCTATGGGGACAGAGCTCAATGGGATGCAGCTCTATGGGAACGGGTTTGGGGTTTGGGGTGGGGGGTCCGTAGGGCCGTTCAGAAGAGGTTCGCTTTGAGGCCATTGGGATGGAGCTCTATGGGATGGAGCTCTATGGGACGGAGCTCTATGGGACAGAGCTCTATGGGACGGAGCTCAATGGGGACGGAGCTCAATGGGACGGAGCTCTATGGGACGGAGCTCTATGGGAATGAGCTCTATGGGAACGGAGCTCTATGGGATGGAGCTCTATGGGATGGAGCTCAATGGGGATGGAGCTCTATGGGATGGAGCTCTATGGGATGCAGCTCTATGGGATGGAGCTCTATGGGGACAGAGCTCAGTGGGGACAGAGCTCAAAAGGATGGAGCTCAATGGGATGCAGCTCTATGGGAACGGGTTTGGGGTTTGGGGTGGGGGGTCCGTAGGGCCGTTCAGAAGAGGTTCGCTTTGAGGCCATTGGGATGGAGCTCTATGGGATGGACCTCTATGGGACAGAGCTCTATGGGACAGAGCTCTATGGGACGGAGCTCAATGGGACGGAGCTCAATGGGGACAGAGCTCTATGGGACGGAGCTCTATGGGATGGAGCTCTATGGGACGGAGCTCTATGGGACGGAGCTCTATGGGGACAGAGCTCAATGCGACAGAGCTCTATGGGATGCAGCTCAATGGGACGGATCTCAATGGGACGGAGCTCTATGGGACAGAGCTCTATGGGGACAGAGCTCAATGGGATGCAGCTCTATGGGAACGGGTTTGGGGTTAGGGGTGTGGGGTCTGTAGGGCCGTTCAGAAGAGGTTCGCTTTGAGGCCATTGGGATGGAGCTCTATGGGACGGAGCTCAATGGGGACGGAGCTCTATGGGACGGAGCTCAATGGGATGGAGCTCTATGGGATGGAGCTCTATGGGACGGAGCTCTATGGGACGGAGCTCTATGGGGACAGAGCTCAATGCGACAGAGCTCTATGGGATGCAGCTCAATGGGACGGATCTCAATGGGACGGAGCTCTATGGGGACAGAGCTCTATGGGGACAGAGCTCAATGGGATGCAGCTCTATGGGAACGGGTTTGGGGTTTGGGGTGGGGGGTCCGTAGGGCCGTTCAGAAGAGGTTCGCTTTGAAGCCATTGGGATGAAGCTCAATGGGACGGAGCTCTATGGGACAGAGCTCTATGGGGACAGTGCTCTATGGGATGGAGCTCTATGGGAACGGAGCTCTATGGGATGGAGCTCTATGGGATGGAGCTCAATGGGGATGGAGCTCTACTGGACAGAGCTCTATGGGAATGGAGCTCTATGGGGACGGAGCTCTATGGGGACAGAGCTCTATGGGACAGAGCTCTATGGGGACAGAGCTCTATGGGATGCAGCTCTATGGGAACGGGTTTGGGGTTTGGGGTTGGGGGTCCGTAGGGCTATTCAGAAGAGGTTCGCTTTGAGGCCGTTGGGATGGAGCTCTATGGGATGCAGCTCTATGGGAACGGAGCTCTATGGGATGGAGCTCTATGGGATGGAGCTCTATGGGAACGGAGCTCTATGGGATGGAGCTCTATGGGACAGAGCTCAATGGGGACGGAGCTCAATGGGATGGAGCTCTATGGGACGGAGCTCTATGGGAACGGAGCTCTATGGGACAGAGCTCTATGGGATGGAGCTCTATGGGGACAGAGCTCAATGCGACGGAGCTCTATGGGATGCAGCTCTATGGGACGGAGCTCAATGGGACGGAGCTCAATGGGATGCAGCTCTATGGGAACGGGTTTGGGGTTTGGGGTGTGGGGTCCGTAGGGCCGTTCAGAAGAGGTTCGCTTTGAGGCCATTGGGTTTCCGATGGAAAGAAGAGAGCACCCCGGAAAAGGGGCCGGGCACGGCCTCAGTTGGCTGCCATGCCTTGAGCAGCTCGGCCGCCCCCCCGGCCCCCACCCCCGGCCACCCCGTAGGCTTTTGGGGTTGCCCGGCACCCCCTAAACCCTGCCCCACACCGGGACTGGGGCTCAGGCTGCCCCCCGGACTGCCCATGGAGGGGGGCAGAGAGGCGGTGCTGTCGGGCGTTGGGCTGCAGTTGGACTCTTTGGAGTCGTCGTCGTCCTCCCCCGAGCAGCGCTGTTCGGGTTTTTTTGGGGTTCGGGGGGGCGGCGGTGCCCCCCCCGGCTTTGGCGTTGGCGGCGCGTTCCTGTTTGCGGAACTTGGCCCGGCGGTTCTGGAACCACACCTGGGGGGGGACAACGGCGGCATGTGGGGTGGCGGCGGGGTGGGATTGGGATCGGGGCGGGGATGGGGTGGGAAGGGGTGGGATATAGGGTGGGGATGGGATGGGATGGGATATAGGGTGGGGATGGGATGGATGGGATGGGATATAGGGTGGGGATGGGATGGATGGGATGGGATATAGGGTGGGGATGGGATGGGATGGGATATAGGGTGGGGATGGGATGGGATATAGGGTGGGGATGGGATGGGATGGGATATAGGTTGGGGATGGGATGGATGCGATGGGATATAGGGTGGGGATGGGATGGGATATAGGGTGGGGATGGGATGGATGCGATGGGATATAGGGTGGGGATGGGATGGATGGGATGGCATATAGGGTGGGGATGGGATGGGATATAGGGTGGGGATAGGATGGATGGGGGGGACGGGATGGGATGGATGCGATGGGATATAGGGTGGGGATGGGATGGATGGGATGGGATATAGGGTGGGGATGGGATGGGAAGGGATGGGATGGGATGGGATGGGATGGGATGGGATGGGATGAGATGCAGTAGGGATGGGATGGGGATGAGAGGGGGTTGGGGTGGGGTGGGATGCAATGGGGGTGGGATGGGATGGATGGGATGGGATGGGAGGGGGTGGAGGTGGGATGGGATGGGATGGGGATGGGATATAGGGTGGGGATGGGATGGATGGGGGGGATGGGATGGGGATGGGATGGGATGGGATGGATGGGATGGGATGGATGGGATGGGATATAGGGTGGGGATGGGATGGATGGGATGGGATATAGGGTGGGGATGGGATGGGATATAGGGTGGGGATGGGATGGATGGGATGGCGATGGGATATAGGGTGGGGATGGGGTGGATGGGATGGGATATAGGGTGGGGATGGGATGGATGGGATGGGATATAGGGTGGGGATGGGGTGGGATGGGATATAGGGTGGGGATGGGATGGATGGGATGGGATATAGGGTGGGGATGGGATGGATGCGATGGGATATAGGGTGGGGATGGGATGGATGGGGGGGATGGGATGGGGATGGGATGGGATGGGATGGGATGGGATATAGGGTGGGGATAGGATGGATGGGATGGGATGGGATGGGATGGGATGGGATGGGATGGGAGGGGGTGGAGGTGGGATGGGATGGGATGGGGATGGGATATAGGGTGGGGATGGGATGGGATGGGATGGCGATGGATATAGGGTGGGGATAGGATGGATGGGATGGGATGGGATGGGATGGGATGGGATGGGATGGGATGGGATGGGAGGGGGTGGAGGTGGGATGGGATGGGATGGGGATGGGATATAGGGTGGGGATGGGATGGGATGGGATGGCGATGGGATATAGGGTGGGGATAGGATGGATTGGGGGGATGGGATGGGGATGGGATGGGGTGGGAAGGGGTGGAAGGGGTGGGAAGGGGTGGGATATAGGGTGGGGATGGGATGGGATGGGGATGAGAGGGGGACGGGAGGGGGTGGGATGCAGTGGGGGTGAGATAGGATGGGATGGGATGGGATGGGATGGGATGGGATGGGATGGGATGGGATGGGATGGATGGGAGGGGGTGGGGATGGGATGGGATATAGGGTGCGTATAGGATGGGATGGGATGGGATGGGATGGGGATGGGGATGGGATGCAATGGGGGTGGAATGGGATGGGGTGGGGATGGGATGGATGGGATGGGATGGGATGGGATGGGATGGGATGGGATGGGATGGGATGGGATGGGATGGGATGGGGATGGGATGGGATGAGATGGGATGGGGATTGGAATGGGATTGAGATGGGATGGGGTTGGGATTGAATAGGAATGGGATGGGATGGAGATGGGGATGGGATCAAATGGGATTGAGATGGGATGGGGTTGGGATGGGGTGGCATGGGGTGGGGATTGGATGGGATGGGATGGGATGGGATGGGATGGGATGGGATGGAGATGGGGTTGAGATAGGATGGGGTTGGGGTGGGGTGGGGATTGGATGGGGATGGAATAGGATGGGATAGGATTGGGATGGGGGTGGGATTGAATAGGAATGGGATGGGGATTGGGATGGGATGGGACGGGATGGCGATGGGATCAGATGGGATGAGACGGGATGGGACAGGATGGCGATAGAATGGGATTGGCGATAGGATGGGATAGGATATGGTAGGGATGGGGATTGGAATGGGATTGGGATGGGATTGGGATGGGGTGGGGGTGGGATGGGAATGGAATAGGGTTGGGATGGGGGTGAGATGGGATGGGATCAGATGGGATTGGGGTGGGATGAGGATGGGATGGGGTGGGACACATCAGGAAGGACACAGCAGGGATGTGGGGTCAGCAGCAGCTCCTGAGCTTGGAAACCCCCCACCCCAAACCCAGGAATGGGGGGGTGCAGTGATAGGGAGTGTGGGGGTGCAGTGGGCAATATGGGGGCTGCATGGGGTTTCTGTGGGGGTTTTATAGGGGCTCAGTGGGGACGGAGCTTAATGGGATGGAGCTGTATGGGGATGGAGCTCTATGGGGATGGAGCTCTATGGGGACGGAGCTTTATAGGGCCCTCACCCCCCCCTACCTCTGTGCCCTTTGCTATGGGGGGGTCCTGGGTTTGCACCCCATGGGGGTAGGGGGGGTGGGGGGTTAAGGAGGGTGTATGGGGGGGTTGAGAGGGGGTTGGGGGGGTAGAAGGGGTTAAGGGGGGTTTGAGGGGGGCTGGGGGGCTTGGGGCTGTGGGGTTGGGGAAAGTGGGGGGGGTAGGGGGGCTAGGATTGGCTGTAAGGGGTTTGGGGGGGTAGG
>NW_024095933.1:0-76880 GCF_016699485.2 Gallus gallus | reverse complement strand
GGGGAGGGAGGGGTCCTATGGGGTGATGGAGGGGCTATGGGGGGAGGGAGGGGGTCAATGGGGGGAGGGAAGGGGCTATGGGGGAAGGGAGGGGTCCTATGGGGGAAGGGAGGGATCTGTAGGGGGAGGGAGGGAAGTTATGGGGTGATGGAGGGGGCTATGGGGGGAGGGAGGGAACCTATGGGGGGAGGGAGGGGTCTATGGGGGGAAGGAGGGGGCTATAAGGGGAGGGAGGGGTCTAAAGGGAGAGGAAGGGATCCATGGGGGGAGGGAGTGATCTGTGGGGTTGTGGGATGGGTCCCGATGGCTGTGGGGTTATGGGATGGATGGGTCCCCCTGGCCGTTGTGTTATGGGATGGATCCCAATGGCTGTGGGGTTATGGGATGGATGGGTCCCCCTGGCCGTTGTGTTATGGGATGGATCCCAATGGCTGTGGGGTTATGGGATGGATCCCAATGGCTGTGGGGTTATGGGATGGATCCCAATGGCTGTGGGGTTATGGGATGGATCCCAATGGCTGTGGGGTTATGGGATGGATCCCTTCTGACTGCTGGGTTATGGGATGGATCCCAATGGCTGCTGTGTTATGGGATGGATCCCTTCTGACTGCTGGGTTATGGGATGGATCCCAATGGCTGCTGTGTTATGGGATGGATCCCTTCTGACTGCTGGGTTATGGGATGGATCCCAATGGCTGTGGGGTTATGGGATGGATCCCAATGGCTGTGGGGTTATGGGATGGATCCCAATGGCTGTGGGGTTATGGGATGGATCCCAATGGCTGTGGGGTTATGGGATGGATGGATCCCCCTGGCTGTTGTATTATGGGATGGATCCCAATGGCTGTGGGGTTATGGGATGGATCCCAATGGCTGTGGGGTTATGGGATGGATCCCAATGGCTGTGGGGTTATGGGATGGATGGATCCCCCTGGCTGTTGTATTATGGGATGGATCCCAATGGCTGTGGGGTTATGGGATGGATCCCAATGGCTGTGGGGTTATGGGATGGATCCCAATGGCTGTGGGGTTATGGGATGGATGGATCCCCCTGGCTGTTGTATTATGGGATGGATCCCAATGGCTGTGGGGTTATGGGATGGATCCCAATGGCTGTGGGGTTATGGGATGGATCCCAATGGCTGTGGGGTTATGGGACGGATGGGTCCCCCCGTCCGTTGTATTATGGGATGGCAGCCCCCCCCCCCCCGTCCGTTGTATTACGGGATGGCAGCCCCCCCCCCCCGCCCCATCCGTTGTATTATGGGATGGCAGCCCCCCCCGTCCATGTGGTTATGGGATGGCAGAAACCCCCCATCCATGTGGTTATGGGATGGCAGACCCCCCCCCCTTTCTGTTGGGTTATGGGATGGATGGTTCCCCCTGGCTGTGTGGTTATGGGATGGCAGATCTCCCCCCCCCCCCGTTGTATTACGGGATGGCAGACCCCCCCCCCCCCCCCCGTCCGTTGTATTATGGGATGGCAGCCCCCCCCCTCCATCCGTTGTATTATGGGATGGCACCCCCCAGCACGGTGTCCCCGCGCACCTTGTTGTGGTCCCCCCCCCCGTTGTATTATGGGATGGCACCCCCCCCCCCCCCGTTGTATTATGGGATGGCAGCCCCCCAGCACGGTGTCCCCGCGCACCTTGTCGCGGTCCCCCCGTCTGTTGTGTTATGGGATGGCAGCCCCCCCCCCCCCCCCCCCCCCCCCCGTCCGTTGTATTACGGGATGGCAGCCCCCAGCCACGGTGTCCCTGCGCACCTTGTTGTGGTCCCCCCCCCCGTTGTATTATGGGATGGCACCCCCCCCCCCCCCGTTGTATTATGGGATGGCAGCCCCCCCCCGTCCGTTGTATTATGGGATGGCAGCCCCCCCCATCCCTGTGGTTATGGGATGGCAGACCCCCCCCTTTCTGTTGGGTTATGGGATGGATGGGTCCGCCTGTCCGTGTGGTTATGGGACGGAAGGCCCCCCCGGCCGTTGTATTATGGGATGGCAGCCCCCCCCCCCTGCCCCGGCCGTTGTATTATGGGATGGCAGCCCCCCCCCCCCCCTCCATCCGTTGTATTATGGGATGGCAGCCCCCCCCCTCCATCCGTTGTATTATGGGATGGCACCCCCCCCCCGTCCGTTGTATTATGGGATGGCAGCCCCCCCCCGTCCGTTGTATTATGGGACGGCAGCCCCCCCCCCCCATCCATGTGGATATGGGACGGCAGCACCCCCCCCCCCGTTGTATTATGGGATGGCAGCCCCCCCCCCGTCCGTTGTATTATGGGATGGCAGCCCCCCCCCCCCCTCCATCCGTTGTATTATGGGATGGCAGCCCCCCCCCCGTCCGTTGTATTATGGGATGGCAGCCCCCCCCCCTCCATCCGTTGTATTATGGGATGGCACCCCCCCAGCACGGTGTCCCCGCGCACCTTGTCGTGGTCCCCCCCCCCGTTGTATTATGGGATGGCATCCCCCCCCTCCATCCGTTGTATTATGGGATGGCACCCCCCAGCACGGTGTCCCCGCGCACCTTGTTGTGGTCCCCCCCCCCGTTGTATTATGGGATGGCACCCCCCCCCCCCCCCGTTGTATTATGGGATGGCAGCCCCCCAGCACGGTGTCCCCGCGCACCTTGTCGCGGTCCCCCCGTCTGTTGTGTTATGGGATGGCAGCCCCCCCCCCCCCCCCCCCCCCCCCCCCCCCCCCCCGTCCGTTGTATTACGGGATGGCAGCCCCCAGCACGGTGTCCCTGCGCACCTTGTTGTGGTCCCCCCCCCCCGTTGTATTATGGGATGGCACCCCCCCCCCCCCGTTGTATTATGGGATGGCAGCCCCCCCCCGTCCGTTGTATTATGGGATGGCAGCCCCCCCCATCCCTGTGGTTATGGGATGGCAGACCCCCCCCTTTCTGTTGGGTTATGGGATGGATGGGTCCGCCTGTCCGTGTGGTTATGGGACGGAAGGCCCCCCCCGGCCGTTGTATTATGGGATGGCAGCCCCCCCCCCCTGCCCCGGCCGTTGTATTATGGGATGGCAGCCCCCCCCCCCCCTCCATCCGTTGTATTATGGGATGGCAGCCCCCCCCCCTCCATCCGTTGTATTATGGGATGGCACCCCCCCCCCGTCCGTTGTATTATGGGATGGCAGCCCCCCCCCCGTCCGTTGTATTATGGGACGGCAGCCCCCCCCCCCCCATCCATGTGGATATGGGACGGCAGCACCCCCCCCCCCGTTGTATTATGGGATGGCAGCCCCCCCCCGTCCGTTGTATTATGGGATGGCAGCCCCCCCCCCCCCTCCATCCGTTGTATTATGGGATGGCAGCCCCCCCCCCCGTCCGTTGTATTATGGGATGGCAGCCCCCCCCCCTCCATCCGTTGTATTATGGGATGGCACCCCCCCAGCACGGTGTCCCCGCGCACCTTGTCGTGGTCCCCCCCCCCCGTTGTATTATGGGATGGCATCCCCCCCCTCCGTCCATTGTATTATGGGACGGCACCCCCCCAGCACGGTGTCCCCACACACCTTGTCGTGGTCCCCCCCCCCGTTGTATTATGGGATGGCAGCCCCCCCCCCGTCCGTTGTATTATGGGATGGCACCCCGCAGCACAGTGTCCCCACACACCTTGTCGTGGTCCCCCCGTCCGTTGTATTATGGGATGGCACCCCCCCCCCCCCCCCCCCCCCCCCCCCGTTGTATTATGGGATGGCAGCCCGCAGCACAGTGTCCCCGCCCACCTTGTCGCGGTCGGACTCGTAGACGAGGTGCCGCGCTTCGGCCTCGGCGTGGTCGTAATCGGCGGGGAGGATCCAATCGCGCGTCTCCCGCGGGTCCATTTTCCCGTCGCGGTTCTTATCGCGGAACTCCACGAACTGCTCCCGCTCCGTCTTCACCCATTCGGGTTCCTCCGCCTCCCCGTCGTGGCTGTACATATCGCCTGCAGGGGGCGCCCGTAAGGAACCCCACACCCCCACCCCCACAACGCCACCCCGCGGCCCCACAGATCCCACCCCACAACGCCACCCCGCGGCCCCACAGATCCCACCCCACAACCCCACAGATCCCACCCCACAGCCACCCCGCGGCCCCACAGATCCCACCCCACAACCCCACAGATCCCACCCCACAACGCCACCCCGCGGCCCCACAGATCCCAGCCCCACAAGCAGTCATACCTCCGGCCCCATAGATCCCACCCCACAACCCCATAGATCCCAGCCCCACAGCCACCCCACGGCCCCATAGATCCCAGCCCCACAAGCAGTCATACCTCCGGCCCCACAGATCCCAACCCCACAACCCCATAGATCCCACCCCACAGCCACCCACAGCCCCAGCCCCACAGATCCCAGCCCCACAGCCACCCCGCGGCCCCACAGATCCCACCCCACAACGCCACCCCGCAGCCCCATAGATCCCAGCCCCACAAGCAGTCATACCCCCACACCCCCAGCCCCACAACGCCACCCCGCGGCCCCATAGATCCCACCCCACAACCCCATACATCCCACCCCACAACGCCACCCCGCAGCCCCACAGATCCCACCCCACAACCCCACAGATCCCACCCCACAACGCCACCCCGCGGCCCCACAGATCCCACCCCACAACCCCACAGATCCCACCCCACAGCCACACACCCCCCCAGCCCCATAGATCCCACCCCACAGCAACACACCCCCCCAGCCCCATAGATCCCAGCCCCATAGCCACCCCGCGGCCCCACAGATCCCACCCCACAACGCCACCCCGCGGCCCCACAGATCCCAGCCCCACAAGCAGTCATACCCCCGGCCCCACAGATCCCAGCCCCACAACCCCATAGATCCCACCCCACAACGCCACCCCACGGCCCACAGATCCCACCCCACAACCCCACAGATCCCACCCCACAACGCCACCCCCACAACCCCACAGATCCCACCCCACAACCCCATAGATCCCAGCCCTACAGCCACCCCGGGGCCCCACAGATCCCACCCCACAACCCCATAGATCCCACCCCACAGCCACCCACAGCCCCGGCCCCATAGATCCCAGCCCCACAGCCACCCCACGGCCCCACAGATCCCAGCCCCACAACCCCATAGATCCCAGCCCTACAGCCACCCCGCGGCCCCATAGATCCCAGCCCCCAGCCCCATAGATCCCACACCCCCAGACCCACAACGCCACCCCGCGGCCCCACAGATCCCACCCCACAACCCCATAGATCCCAGCCCTACAGCCACCCCGGGGCCCCATAGATCCCACCCCACAACCCCATAGATCCCACCCCACAGCCACCCACAGCCCCGGCCCCATAGATCCCAGCCCCACAGCCACCCCACGGCCCCACAGACCCCAGCCCCACAACCCCATAGATTCCAGCCCTACAGCCACCCCGCGGCCCCATAGATCCCACCCCACAACCCCATAGATCCCACCCCACAGCCACCCACAGCCCCGGCCCCACAGATCCCAGCCTCACAACCCCATAGATCCCACCCCACAGCCACCCACAGCCCCAGCCCCATAGATCCCAGCCCCACAACCCCATAGATCCCACCCCACAGCCACCCACAGCCCCAGCCCCATAGATCCCAGCCCCACAACCCCCGGCCCCATAGATCCCAGCCCCACAATGCCACCCCACAGCCCCACAGATCCCACCCCACAACGCCACCCCACGGCCCCATAGATCCCACCCCACAACCCCATAGATCCCACCCCACAGCCACCCACAGCCCCAGCCCCATAGATCCCAGCCCCACAACCCCATAGATCCCACCCCACAGCCACCCACAGCCCCAGCCCCATAGATCCCAGCCCCACAACCCCCGGCCCCATAGATCCCAGCCCCACAATGCCACCCCACAGCCCCACAGATCCCACCCCACAACGCCACCCCACGGCCCCATAGATCCCACCCCATAACCCCATAGATCCCAGCCCCACAGCCACCCACAGCCCCAGCCCCATAGATCCCAGCCCCACAACCCCCGGCCCCATAGATCCCAGCCCCACAACGCCACCCCGCGGCCCCACAGATCCCAGCCCCACAACCCCATAGATCCCACCCCACAGCCACCCACAGTCCCAGCCCCATGGATCCCAGCCCCACAGCCACCCCACGGCCCCATAGATCCCAGCCCCACAACCTCTGGCCCCATAGACCTCGGCCCCATAGACCCCAGCCCCACAACCCCTGGCCCCATAGATCCCACCCCACAGCCACCCACGGCCCGCGGCCCCATAGATCCCACCCCACAGCCACACACCCCCCCGGCCCCATAGATCCCAACACCATAACCACCCACAGTCCCGGCCCCATAGATCCCAGCCCCACAACCACTGGCCCCATAGACCCCGGCCCCATAGATCCCAGCCCCACAACCCCCGGCCCCATAGATCCCAGCCCCACAATGCCACCCCACGGCCCCACAGATCCCACCCCACAACGCCACCCCGCGGCCCCATAGATCCCACCCCATAACCCCATAGATCCCACCCCACAGCCACCCACAGCCCCAGCCCCATAGACCCCAGCCCCACAACCCCCGGCCCCATAGATCCCAGCCCCACAACGCCACCCCGCGGCCCCACAGATCCCACCCCACAACGCCACCCTGCGGCCCCACAGATCCCAGCCCCACAACCCCATAGATCCCACCCCACAGCCACCCACAGTCCCAGCCCCATGGATCCCAGCCCCACAGCCACCCCACGGCCCCATAGATCCCAGCCCCACAACCCCCGGCCCCATAGATCCCAGCCCCACAACGCCACCCCGCGGCCCCACAGATCCCACCCCACAACGCCACCCTGCGGCCCCACAGATCCCAGCCCCACAACCCCATAGATCCCACCCCACAGCCACACACCCCCCCGGCCCCATAGATCCCAACACCATAACCACCCACAGTCCCGGCCCCATAGATCCCAGCCCCACAACCACTGGCCCCATAGACCCCGGCCCCATAGATCCCAGCCCCACAACCCCTGGCCCCATAGATCCCAACACCATAACCACCCACAGTCCCGGCCCCATAGATCCCAGCCCCACAACCACTGGCCCCATAGATCCCAGCCCCACAACGCCACCCCGCAGCCCTACAGATCCCAGCCCCACAAGCAGTCATACTCCCAGCCCCATAGATCCCAGCCCCACAAGCAGTCATACCCCCGACTTGCTTTGGGACAATGGGATCCCAGGGGGATATGGGGCTCTGCTTTGGGGTTATGGGATCTGCTGGGGGGTAATGGGATCCTGGGGGGATATGGGGCTCTGCTTTGGGGTTATGGGATCTGCTGGGGGGTAATGGGATCCTGGGGGGATATGGGGCTCTGCTGTGGGGTTATGGGATCAGATGGGGGGTTATGGGATCAGATGGGGGGTTATGGGATCCCAGGGGGATATGGGGGCCCTTTGAGATCGTGGGATGCCCTTTGGGATGTCAAGATCTGCTTTGGGATCTTGGGATGCCCTTTGGGATCTTGGGATGCCCTTTGGGATCATGGGATGGCTTTGGGATGTTGGGATGCCCTTTGGGATGCCCTTTGGGATCTTGGGATGCCTTTGGGATCTTGGGATGCCCTTTGGGATGCCAGGATGCCCTTTGGGATGCCCTTTGGGGTCATGGGATGCCCTTTGGGATGCCCTTTGGGATGCCGGGATGCCCTTTGGGATCTTGGGATGGCCTTTGGGATGCTGGGATATGCTTTGGGATCATGGGTTGCCCTTTGGGATGCTGGGATGTGCTTTGGGATCTTGGGATGCCCTTTGGGATGTTGGGATGCCCTTTGGGATGCTGGGATGCCCATTGGGATGTCGGGATGCCCTTTGGGATCTTGGGATGCCCTTTGGGATGCCCTTTGGGATCATGGGATGCCCTTTGGGATGTTGGGATTTCCTTTGAGATCTTGGGCTGCCCTCTGGGATGCCCTTTGGGATGCCGGGATGCCCTTTGGGATCATGGAATGCCCTTCAGGGTCTTGGGATGCCCTTTGGGATCTTGGGATGCCCTTTGGGATGCCGGGAAGCCCTTTGGGATCTTGGGCTGCCCTCTGGGATGCCCTTTGGGATGCCGGGATACCCTTTGGGATCATGGAATGCCCTTCACGGTCTTGGGATGCCCTTTGGGATCTTGGGATGCCCTTTGGGATGCCGGGAAGCCCTTTGGGATCTTGGGATGCCCTTTGGGATGTCCTTTGGGATGCTGGGATGTGCTTTGGAATGCTGAGATGCCCTTTGGGATGTTGGGATCTGCTTTGGGATACTGGGATGTGCTTTGGGATGCAGGGATGCCCTTTGGGATTCTGGGATGTGCTTTGGGATCTTGGGATGCCCTTTGGGATACCCTTTGGGATCATGGGATGCCCTTTGGGATCACGGGATGCCCTTTTTGATGCCCTTTGGAATGTTGGGATGCCCTTTGGGATGCCCTTTGGGATCATGGGATGTGCTTTGGGATCTTGGGATGCCCTTTGGGATGCCCTTTGGGATGCTGGGATGCCCTTTGGGATGCCGGGATGCCCTTTGGGATCTTGGGATGCCCTTTGGGATCTTGGGATGCCCTTTGGGATGCCCTTTGGGATCATGGGATGCCCTTTGGGATGCCCTTTGGGATCATGGGATGCCCTCTGGGATGCCCTTTGGGATTCCGGGATGCCCTTTGGGATCATGGGATGCCCTTTGGGATTCCCTTTGAGATCTTGGGATGCCCTTTGGGATGCCGGGATGCCCTTTGGGATCTTGGGATGCCCTTTGGGATGCCTTTGGGATCATGGGATGTGCTTTGGGATATTGGGATGCCCTTTGGGATCACGGGATGCCCTTTGGGATCTTAGGATGCCCTTTGGGATGCTCTTTGGGATCTTGGGATGCCCTCTGGGATGCCCTTTGGGATGCCCTTTGGGATGTTGGGATGCCCATTGGGATCATGGGATGCCCTTTGGGATGCCGGGATGCCCTTTGGGATCATGGGATGCAATTTGGGATGTCGGGATGCCCTTTGGGATCATGGGATGCACTTTGGGATGCCGGGATGCCCTTTGGGATCATGGGATGCCCTCTGGGATGCCCTTTGGGATCATGGGATGCCCTCTGGGATGCCCTTTGGGATCATGGGATGTGCTTTGGGATGCCGGGATGCCCTTTGGGATGCCGGGATGCCCTTTGGGATGTCGGGATGCCCTTCGGGATGTCGGGATGCCCTTTGGGATGCCCTTTGTGATGCCCTTAGGGATGCTGGGATGCCCTTTGGGATGCTCTTTGGGATCATGGGATGCCCTTTGGGATGCTGGGATGTGCTTTGGGATCTTGGGATGCCCTCTGGGATGCGCTTTCGGATCACGTGATGCCCTTTGGGATCTTGGGATGCCCTTTGGGATGTTGGGATGTGCTTTGGGATGCCGGGATGCCCTTTGGGATGCCCTTTGGGATCATGGGATGCCCTTTGGGATCATGGCATGCCCTTTGGGATCACGTGATGCCCTTTGGGATCTTGGGATGCCCTTTGGGATGTTGGGATGTGCTTTGGGATGCCGGGATGCCCTTTGGGATGCCCTTTGGGATCATGGGATGCCCTTTGGGATCATGGCATGCCCTTTGGGATCACGTGATGCCCTTTGGGATCTTGGGATGCCCTTTGGGATGTTGGGATGTGCTTTGGGATGCCGGGATGCCCTTTGGGATGCCCTTTGGGATCATGGGATGCCCTTTGGGATCATGGCATGCCCTTTGGGATCACGTGATGCCCTTTGGGATCTTGGGATGCCCTTTGGGATGTTGGGATGTGCTTTGGGATGCCGGGATGCCCTTTGGGATGCCCTTTGGGATCATGGGATGCCCTTTGGGGTATGGGATGCCCTTTGGGATCTTGGGATGCCCTCTGGGATGCCCTTTGGGATCATGGGATGCCCTTTGGGGTCGGGGCTCTGCTCACCGATGTACTCCTCGAGGTCGATGAAGCCGTCGCCGTTCTTATCGATGTCCTCCATCGTCTCCTATGGGAACGCAGTGGGGCCGATGTGGGGCGACCCACAGACAGGGAGGGGATGTGTGGGGTGGGGGGACCGGAGGAGGGGCGCCCAATGGGAACGGCGGGGACTGTAGGGAAGGGGACCCTATGGGAACTGGGAGCCAATGGGAACTGGGGTGGGGGTCTATAGGGACCCACTGGGAATTGGGGTGGGGGTCTATAGGGATATTGGGATGGGGACCCAATGGGAAGTGGGAGCCAATGGGAAGTGGGGTGGGGGTCTGTAGGGATATTGGGATGGGGATCCAATGGGAAATGGGAATGGGGACCCAGTGGGAATTGGGGTGGGGGTCTATAGGGATATTGGGAAGGGGATCCAATGGGAACTGGGACACAATGGGAATTGGGGTGGGGGTCTATAGGGATATTGGGATGGGGACACAATGGGAACAGGGAGCCAATGGGAATTGGGGTGGGGGTCTGCAGGGACCCACTGGGATCTGGGGTGGGGGTCTATAGGGATATTGGGATGGGGACCCAATGGGGACTGGGAGCCAATGGGAAGTGGGGTGGAGGTCTGTAGGGATATTGGGATGGGAACCCAATGGGAAGTGGGACCCAATGGGAACTGTTCCCCAATGGGAAGTGGGGATGGGGACCCAATGGGAAGTGGGACCCAATGGGAAGTGGGGGTGGGGACCCAATGGGAAGTGGGGATGGGAACCCGATGGGAAGTGGGACCCAATGGGAAGTGGGGGTGGGGACCCAATGGGAAGTGAGATCCAATGGGAACTGGACCCAATGGAGAATGGGGGTGGGGACCCAATGGGAAGTGAGGATGGGGACCCAATGGGAACTGTTCCCCAATGGGAAGTGGGGATGAGGTCCCAATGGGAATTGGGGTGGGGGTCTGTAGGGATATTGGGATGGGGACCCAATGGGAACTGTTCCCCAATGGGAAGTGGGGATGGGGACCCAATGGGAAATGGGAATGGGGACCCAATGGAAAGTGGGACCCAATGGGAAGTGGGGATGGGGACCCAATGGGAACTGTTCCCCAATGGGAAGTGAGGATGGGAACCCAATGGGAAGTGGGACCCAATGGAAGTGGGGTGGGGGTCTGTAGGGATATTGGGATGGGGACCCAATGGGAAGTGGGAGCCAATGGGAAGTGGGGTGGGGGTCTGTAGGGATATTGGGATGGGAACCCAATGGGAAGTGGGGATGGGAACCCACAGGGGACTGTGACCCAATGGGAAGTGGGGATGGGGACCCAATGGGAAGTGGGGATGGGGACCCAACGGGAAGTGGGACCCAATGGGAACTGGGAGCCAATGGGAAGTGGGGATGGGAACCCAATGGGAAGTGGGGTTGGGGACCCAACAGGAAGTGGGGATGGGGACCCAATGCTAAGTGGGACCCAATGGGAAGTGAGGATGGGGACCCAGTGGGAAGTGGGACCCAATGGGAAGTGGGGTGGGGGTCTGTAGGGATATTGGGATGGGGACCCAATGGGAAGTGGCACCCAATGGGAACTGTTCCCCAATGGGAAGTGGGGATGGGTACCCAATGGGAAGTGGGACCCAATGGGAAGTGGGGGTGGGGACCCAATGGGAACTGGGAGCCAATAGGAAGTGGGGATGGGGACCCAATGGGAAGTGGGAATGGGGACTCAATGGGAAGTGGGACCCAATGGGAAGTGGGACCCAATGGGAAGTGGGAGCCAATGGGAAGTGGGAGCCAATGGGAAGTGGGAGCCAATGGGAATTGGGGTGGAGGTCTGTAGGGATATTGGGATGGGGACCCAATGGGAAGTGGGACCCAATGGGAACTGAGGATGGGGACCCATTGGGAAGTGGGGATGGGGACCCACAGGGAACTGGGAGCCAATGGGAATTGGGGTTGGGGTCTATAGGAACCTCATGGGAATTCGGGTGGGGTCTGTAGGGATTTTGGGAAGGGGATCCAATGGGAACTGGGAGCCACCGGGAATTGGGGTGGGGGTCTATAGGGATATTGGGATGGGGACCCAATGGGAAGTGGGACCCAATGGGAAGTGGGACCCAATGGGAACTGTTCCCCAATGGGAAGTGGGGTTGGGGACCCAATGGGAAGTGGGACCCAATGGGAAGTGGGGATGGGGACCCAATGGGAAGTGGGAGCCAATGGGAATTGGGGTGGGGTTCTGTAGGGATATTGGGATGGGGACCCAATGGGAAGTGGGGATGGGAACCCAATGGGAAGTGGGACCCAATGGGAACTGTTCCCCAATGGGAAGTGGGGATGGGGACCCAATGGGAAGTGGGACCCAATGGGAAGTGGGGGTGGGGACCCAATGGGAACTGGGAGCCAATGGGAATTGGGGTGGGGTTCTGTAGGGATATTGGGATGGGGACCCAATGGGAAGTGGGGATGGGGACCCAATGAGAAGTGGGGATGGGAACCCAATGGGAAGTGGGACCCAATGGGAACTGTTCCCCAATGGGAAGTGGGGATGGGGACCCAATGGGAACTGGGAATGGGGACTCAATGGGAACTGCGCCCCAATGGGAAGTGGGCCCAATGGGAACTGGGAGCCAATGGGAAGTGGGGATGGGGACCCAATGGGAAGTGGGACCCAATGGGAAGTGGGGTGGGGGTCTGTAGGGATATTGGGATGGGAACCCAATGGGAAGTGGGGATGGGAACCCACAGGGGACTGTGACCCAATGGGAAGTGGGGATGGGGACCCAATGGGAAGTGGGGATGGGGACCCAACGGGAAGTGGGACCCAATGGGAACTGGGAGCCAATGGGAATTGGGGTGGGGGTCTATAGGGATATTGGGATGGGGACCCAATGGGAAGTGGGACCCAATGGGAAGTGGGGATGGGACCCAATGGAAAGTGGGCCCAATGGGAAGTGGGGATGGAAACCCAATGGGAAGTGAGGATGGGGACCCAATGGGAACTGTGACCCAATGGGAAGTGGGGATGGGGACCCAATGGGAACTGGGAGCCAATGGGAAGTGGAGATGGGGACCCAATGGGAAGTGGGACCCAATGGGAAGTGGGGATGGGAACCCAATGGGAAGTGGGGATGGGGACCCAATGGGAAGTGGGGATGGGGACCCAATGGGAACTGGGAGCCAATGGGAAGTGGAGATGGGGACCCAATGGGAACTGGGAGCCAATGGGAAGTGGAGATGGGGACCGAATGGGAAGTGGGACCCAATGGGAAGTGGGGATGGGAACCCAATGGGAAGTGGGGATGGGGACCCAATGGGAAGTGTGGATGGGAACCCAATGGGAAGTGGGAATGGGGACTCAATGGGAACTGCGCCCCAATGGGAAGTGGACCCAATGGGAAGTGGGACCCAATGGGAAGTGGGGATGGGGACCCAATGGGAAGTGTTCCCCATTGGGAAGTGTTGGCAGTGGGGCGCTGTGGGTCCGGGCCCCACCTGCACCACGATGTCCTTCATGTAGTCGTACTCCTCGGGGTGCAGGAAGGCGGTGAACTCCTCCTTGGTGGCCGCCATGTCGCCGTCGCGGTCGGCCATCTTGAAGCGCCGCTCGTCCCTCACCATCATCTGCTTGTAGTTGAAGCCGTCGTCCGGGTCGGGGTCGTCTGCGGGGCGGGGGCCAATTAACGCTAATTAACGCCTCACCGAGTGATCCGTGACGCCGGGATTGGCCGCGGGGGCGCCTGGGGTGCCATTAATTAGCAGCGGCCCGGAGTTAATGAGGTGCGGGGAGCCATTAATTAGCAGCGGTGTTAACGAGGCATCTGGGAGGGCATGGGGAGCCATTAATTAGCAGCGGCCCGGTGTTAACGAGGCGTGGGGAGCCATTAATTAGCAGCGGTGTTAATGAGGCGTCTGGGAGGGCGTGGGGAGCCATTAATTAGCAGCAGCCTGGTGTTAACGAGGTGTGGGGTGCCATTAATTAGCAGCGGCCCGGAGTTAATGAGGTGTGGGGAGCCATTAATTAGCAGTGGCCCGGTGTTAACGAGGTGTGGGGTGCCAATAATTAGCAGCGGCCCGGAGTTAATGAGGTGTGGGGAGCCATTAATTAGCAGCGGCCCAGTGTTAACGAGGCGTCTGGGAGTGCGTGGGGAGCCATTAATTAGCAGCGGCCCGGTGTTAACGAGGAGTTTGGGGGGGGGGAGCCATTAATTAGCAGTGGTGTTAACGAGGCGCCTGGGAGGGCGTGGGGAGCCATTAATTAGCAGCGGTGTTAATGAGGCGTCTGGGAGGGCGTGGGGAGCCATTAATTAGCAGCGACCCGGTGTTAACGAGGCGTGGGGAGCCATTAATTAGCAGCGGTGTTAACGAGGCACCTGGGAGGGCGTGGGGAGCCATTAATGAGCAGTGGTCCGGTGTTAACGAGGTGTGGGGTGCCATTAATTATCAGCGGCCCGGAGTTAATGAGGTGTGGGGAGCCATTAATTAGCAGTGGCCCGGTGTTAACAAGGTGTGGGGTGCCATTAATTAGCAGCGGCCCGGAGTTAATGAGGTGTGGGGAGCCATTAATTAGCAGTGGCCCGGTGTTAACGAGGCGTGGGGAGCCATTAATTAGCAGCGGCCCAGTGTTAACGAGGCGTCTGGGGGGGGGAGCCATTAATTAGCAATGGTGTTAACGAGGCGCCTGGGAGGGTGTGGGGAGCCATTAATTAGCAACGGTGTTAACGAGGCGGTGAGGGTGTGGCCCGCAGCGCTCCGGGAGGTCATTAAGGCCATTAATGAGGGCGCTAATTAACGGGGCGGGGAGTTCCCCTCTGTCCCTGGTGACCACAATCCCTGATCCCAACCCCGACCCCAAACCGTGACCCCAAACCCCGACCCCTAATCCCAATCCCTAACCCTGACCCCTAACCCTAACCCTGACCCCAAAGCCCGACCCCTAATCCTAACCCCGACCCCTATCCCTGACCCCAAACCCTGACCCCTAAGCCTGACCCCAAACCCTAACCCTGACCCCTAACCCCAATCCCTAACCCCGACCCCTAACCCTAACCTTGAGCCCTGACCCCAAACCCTACAACTGCCCCCTAACCTCGACCCCTAACCCTGACCCCAAACCCTAACCCTGATCCCAAACCCTACAACTGCCCCCCAACACTAACCGTGTCCCCTGACCCCAATCCCTAACCCTGACCCCAAACCCAAACCCTAACCTCGACCCCTAACCGTGACCCCAAACCCTACAACCGCCCCCCAACCCTAACCGTGACCCCAAACCCTAACCATGACCCCAAACCTTGACCCCTAACCCTGCCCCCTAACCCCAATCCCTAACCCTGACCCCAATCCCTAACCGTGACCCCAAACCCTAACCCTGACCCCTAACCTCGACTCCTAACCCTGACCCCAAACCCTAACCGTGACCCCTAACCCTACAACTGCCCCCCAACCCTAACCGTGACCCCGACCCCAAACCCTGACCCCAAACCCAAACCCTGACCCCTAACCCTGACCCCAAACCCTAACCGTGACCCCTAACCCTATCCCTGACCCCTAACCCTGACCCCCAACCCTAACCCTGACCCCAAACCCCGACCCCTAACCCTGACCCCAAACCGACCCCTAATCCTAACCCTGACCCCTAACCCTGACCCCAAACCCTAACCGTGACCCCAAACCCTAACCGTGACCCCTAACCCTGACCCCAAACCCTAACCCTGACCCCTAACCTCGACCCCTAACCCTGCCCCCCAACCCTAACCATGACCCCTAACCCTGACCCCTAACCCCAATCCCTAACCCCGACCCCTAACCGTGACCCCTAACCCTGACCTTGAGCCCTGACCCCAAGCCCTACACCTGCCCCCAATCCCTAACCATGACCCCTAACCCTGACCCCTAACCTTGAGCCCTAACCCCGACCCCTAACCCTAACCTTGAGCTCTGAGCCCTAACCCTAACCCTGCCCCCTAACCCTGCCCCCTAACCCCAATCCCTAACCCTGACCCCTAACCCTAACCTTGAGCCCTGACCCCAAACCCTACAACTGCCCCCTAACCCTAACCATGACCCCTAACCCTAACCATGACCCTTAACCCCAACCCCAACCCAAATCCCTAACCCGAATCCCATCTCATAACCCTAACCCCACATCCAAACCCTAACCCTAACCCAAACCCCACACCCAAGTCCTATACTCTCACCCCAGCCCTTAACCTTAATCCCTAACCCAAACCTGAATCCCCTAATCCCTATGTAAACCTGAATCCCCTAATCCCTATATAATCCCTATATAATCCCTATATAATCCCTAACCATGACCCCTAACCCTAACCCAAACCCAAATCCCCTAATCCCTATATAAACCTGAATCCCCTAATCCCCTAATCTCTATATAATCCTAACCATGACCCCTGACCCTAACCCTAACACAAACCCAAATCCCCTAATCCCTATAGAAACCTGAACCCCAATCCCTATATAATCCCTAACCACGACCCCTGACCCTAACCCTAACCTGAATCCCCTAATCCCTATATAAACCTGAATCCCCTAATCCCTATATAATCCCTATATAATCCCTAACCATGACCCCAATCCTAACCCAAACCCGAATCCCCTAATCCCTATATAAACCTGAATCCCCTAATCCCTATATAATCCCTAACCCCAACCCCTGACCCTAACCCCAAACACAAACCCGAATCCCCTAATCCCTATATAATCCCTAACCATGACCCCAATCCTAACCCAAACCTGAATCCCCTAATCCCTATAAAATCCCTAATCATGACCCCCTGACCCTAATCCTAACCCAAACCCAAATCCCCTAATCCCTATATAATCATATATAATCCCTATATAATCCCTAACCATGACCCCTGACCCTAACCCTAACACAAACCCAAATCCCCTAATCCCTATAGAAACCTGAACCCCAATCCCTATATAATCCCTAACCACGACCCCTGACCCTAACCCTAACCCAAACCCGAATCCCCTAATCCCTATATAAACCTGAATCCCCTAATCCCTATATAATCCCTAATCATGACCCCCTGACCCTAATCCTAACCCAAACCCGAATCCCCTAATCCCTATATAAACCTATATAATCCCTATATAATCCCTAACCATGACCCCCTCACCCTAACCCCAAACCCAAATCCCCTAATCCCTATATAAACCTGAATCCCCTAATCCCTACATAATCCCTAACCCCAACCCCTGACCCTAGCCCTAACCAGAATCCCCTAATCCCTATATAAACCTGAATCCCCTAATCCCTATATAATCCCTAACCCTGACCCCTGACCCTAATCCTAACCCAAACCCGAATCCCCTAATCCCTATATAAACCTGAACCCCCTAATCCCTATATAATCCCTAACCCCGACCCCTGACCCTAATCCTAACCCAAACCCAAATCCCCTAATCCCTATATAAACCTGAATCCCCTAATCCCTATATAATCCCTAACCCCGACCCCTGACCCTAACCCCAAACCCTAACCCCAACCTCTGACTCTGACCCCAACCCCAAATTCTGACCCCATAGCCAAAACGCAACCCCCAACCCGGGCTCACTGGGTCATATGGTCTCAGGGTCACATGGTCATGGGGTCATAGGGTCACATGGTCACGGGGTCTCAGGGTCACATGGTCCTGGGGTCACCGGGTCATATGGTCATGGGGTCACAGGGTCACGGGGTCATGGGGTCACAAGGCCACAGGGTTGCGGGGTCTCAGGGTCACATGGTCACGGGGTCTCAGGGTCATGGGGTCACATGGTCACGGGGACATGGGCTCACAGGCTCATTGGGTCATGTGGTCTCAGGGTCACATGGTCATGGGGTCATGGGGTCATAGGGTCACATGGTCACGGGGTCTCAGGGTCACATGCTCCTGGGGTCACAGGGTCACGGGGACATGGGCTCACGGGCTCATTGGGTCATGTGGTCTCAGGGTCACAGGGTCACAGGGTCAAGGGGTCACAGGGTCCCAGGGTCACATGGTCACGGGGACATGGGATCATGGGCTCACTGGGTCATATGGTCTCAGGGTCACGGGGTCACAGGGTCACATGGTCATGGGGTCACATGGTCACATGGTCATGGGGTCACACAGCCACACGGTTGCGGGGTCTCAGGGTCACATGGTCTCAGGGTCACAAAGTCATATGGTCATGGGGTCATATGGTCACAGGGTCATGGGGTCACATAGTCACAGGGTCTCAGGATCACATGGTCCTGGGGTCACCGGGTCATATGGTCATGGGGTCACATGGTCACAGGGTCATGGGGTCACAGGGTCTCAGGATCACATGGTCCTGGGGTCACCGGGTCATATGGTCATGGGGTCACATGGTCACAGGGTCATGGGGTCACGGGGTCACGTGGTCCCGTACCCAGGACGGAGCCGTAGGTGGCGTTGCGGTACTCATCCCAGGACACGGTGCCGTCCCCGTTGAGGTCGTGGCCCTTCCACTGCCGCTCCACGTCCTCATAGATCCACCTCTTCTGCGCAAACTTAATCCACTCCCGCAGCTCCTCCACCGTCACGAAGCCGTCCTGGTCGCTGTCGATCTTCACGACGATTTTGCTGTGGGGCAAAGCGGGGCCGGAGTTACAATGCGGCGCCGGGATGGCACGACGGGCTGCCAGGCTTACGGCTGCCTCTGCTCTTGGCTCTACCCTTAGCTCGACCCTTAGTCCTCCTCTTAACTCTACTCTCGGCTCTACTACTTCTACTCTTAGCTCTACTCTCAGCTCTTCTCTTAGTTCTACACCCGGCCCTACTCTTGGCCCTCCTCTTAACTCTACTCTTAGCCCAACTCTTGGCTCTACTCTTAGTTCTACTCTTAGCTCTACTCTTGGATCTACTCTCAGCTCTACTCCTACTTCTACTCTCAGCTCTACTCTTAGTTTCACTCCTGGCCCGACTCTTGGCCCTACTCTTCATTCTACTCTTAGTTCTATTCTTGGCCCTCCTCTTAGCCCTCCTCTTAACTCTACTCCTAGCCCAACTCTTGGCTCTACTCTTAGCTCTACCCTTAGCTCTACTCTTGGCTCTACTCTCGGCCCTACTCTTACTCCTACTCTTAGCTCTGCTCTTAGTTCCACTCCTGGCCCTACTTCTGGCTCTCCTCTTAGCCCTACTCTTAGCTCTACTCTTAGCCCAACTCTTGGCTCAACTCTTAGCTCTACTCTTAACTCTACTCTCGGCTCTACTCCTACTTCTACTCTTAGCTCTACCCTTAGCTCTACTCTTGGATCTACTCTCAGCTCTACTCTTAGTTCCACTCCTGGCCTTACTTCTGGCTCTACTCTCAGCTCTACTCTTAGTTCTACACCCGGCCCTACTCTTGGCCCTACTCTTCATTCTACTCTTAGTTCTATTCTTGGCCCTCCTCTTAGCCCTCCTCTTAACTCTACTCCTAGCCCAACTCTTGGCTCTACTCTTAGCTCTACCCTTAGCTCTACTCTTGCCTCTACTCTCGGCCCTACTCTTACTCCTACTCTTAGCTCTGCTCTTAGTTCCACTCCTGGCCCTACTTCTGGCTCTACTCTTGGCCCTACTCTTCATTCTACTCTTAGTTCTATTCTTGGCCCGCCTCTTAGCCCTCCTCTTGACTCTACTCTTAGCCCTACTCTTCATTCCACTCTCAGCTCTACTCTTACTTCTACACCCGGCCCTACTCTTGGCCCTACTCTTCATTCTACTCCCAGCTCTACTCTTACTTCTACACCTGGCCCTACTCTTGGCCCTACTCCTTGTTCTACTCTTCGTTCCATTCTTGGCCCTCCTCTTAACTCTACTCTTCACTCTACTCTTAGCTCTACTCTTGGCCCTCCTCTTGGCTCTACTCTTAGCCCTACTCCTGGCTCTTCCCTTAGCTCTATCCTTAGCTCTACTCTTAGTTCCACTCCTGGCCCTACTCTTGGCCCTCCTCTTGGCTCTACTCTTAGCCCTACTCCTGGCTCTTCCCTTAGCTCTATTCTTAGCTCTACTCTTAGTTCCACTCCTGGCCCTACTCTTGGCCCTATTCTTGGCTCTTCTCTTAGCTCTGCTCAGCCCTACTCTTAGTTCCACTCTTGGCTCTGCTCTTAGCTCTACCCTTAGCTCTACTCTTGGATCTACTCTCGGCTCTACTACTACTTCTACTCTTAGCTCTGCCCTAAGCTCTACTCTTTACTCTCGGCTCTACTCCTACTCTTAGCTCTACCCTTAGCTCTACTCTTAGCTCTACTCTCAGCTCTACTCTTACTCCTACTCTTAGCTCTGCTCTTAGTTCCACTCCTGGCCCTACTTCTGGCTCTACTCTTAGCCCTACTCTTCATTCCACTCTCAGCTCTACTCTTAGTTCTACACCCGGCCCTACTCTTGGCCCTACTCTTCATTCTACTCTTAGTTCTATTCTTGGCCCTCCTCTTAGCCCTCCTCTTAACTCTACTCTTGGCCCTACTCTTCATTCTACTCTCACCTCTGCTCTTAGTTCCACTCCTGGCCCTACTCTTGGCTCTACTCTTCATTCCACTCTCAGCTCTACTCTTAGTTTCACTCCTGGCCCTACTCTTGGCCCTACTCTTCATTCTACTCTTAGTTCTATTCTTGGCCCTCCTCTTAACTCTACACCTGGCCCTACTCTTGGCCCTACTCTTGGCTCTGCTCTTAGCCCTACTCTTAGCTCTACTCTTAACTCTACTCTCAGCTCTACTCTTACTCCTACTCTTAGCTCTGCTCTTAGTTCCACTCCTGGCCCTACTTCTGGCTCTCCTCTTAGCCCTACTCTTAGCTCTACTCTTAGCCCAACTCTTGGCTCAACTCTTAGCTCTACTCTTAACTCTACTCTCGGCTCTACTCCTACTTCTACTCTTAGCTCTACCCTTAGCTCTACTCTTGGATCTACTCTCAACTCTACTCTTACTTCTACTCTTCGCTCTGCTCTTAGTTCCACTCCTGGCCTTACTTCTGGCTCTACTCTCAGCTCTACTCTTAGTTCTACACCCGGCCCTACTCTTGGCCCTACTCTTCATTCTACTCTTAGTTCTATTCTTGGCCCTCCTCTTAACTCTACTCTTAACTCTACTCTTAACTCTACTCTTAGCCCAACTCTTGGCTCTACTCTTAGCTCTACTCTTAGCTCTGCTCTTAGCTTACTCTTAGCTCTACTCTTGGCTCTACTCTCGGCCCTGCTCTTCGTTCTACTCTTAGTTCCACTCTTGGCTGTACCCTTAGCTCTAATACTACTCTTAGTTCTACACCTGGCCCTACTCTTGGCCCTACTCTTAGCTCTACTCCTGGCCCTATTCTCGGCTCTTCTCTTAGCTCTGCTCAGCCCTACTCTTATCTCTACTCTTGGCTCTACTCTTAGCTCTACTCTTGGTTCTACTCTTGCCTCTACTCCTGGCTCTTCTCTTAGCTCTACTCTCAGTTCCACTTCTGGCTTCTTAGCTCTACTCAGGGCCCTACTCTTACTTCTACTCTCAGCTCTACTCCTGGCCCTACTCTTGACCCTACTCTCATCTCTCCTCCTGGCCCTACTCTTAGCTCTCCTCATAGTTCAACTCTTGATTCTACTCACAGTTCTACTGCCGGCTGCGCTCTTGATTCTACTCCTGGCCCTACTCTTGGCTCCACTCATAGTTCCACTCCTGGCTCTGCTCCTCGTTCTGCTCCCAGCTCTCCATACTCTTGGCTCCGCTCTTAGCTCTACTCACAGCCCTACTCCTGGCCCTACTCCTGCTCCACTCCTGGCCCCACTCATAGTTCCACTCCTGGCTCTGCTCCTCGTTCTGCTCCCAGTTCTACCCACTCTTGGCTCCACTCTTAACCCTACTCATAGCCCTACTCCTGCTCTACTCCTGGCTCTGCTCCTCATTCTGCTCCCAGTTCTACCCACTCTTGGCTCCACTCTTACCCCTACTCATAGCCCTACTCCTGCTCTACTCCTCGTTCTGCTGCCAGCTCTCCATACTCTTGGCTCCAGTCTTAGCTCTACTCCTGGCCCTACTCCTGCTCTACTCCTGGCTCTGCTCCTCGTACTGCTCCCAGCTCCCCACACTCTTGGCTCCACTCTTAGCTCTACTCATAGCGCTACTCTCAGCCCTACTCCTGCTCTACTCCTGGCTCTGCTCCTCATTCTGCTCCCAGCTCTCCACACCCTTGGCTCCGCTCTTAGCTCTACTCATAGCCCTACTCCTGGCCCTACTCCTGGCCCTACTCCTGCTCTACTCCCAGCTCTCCATACTCTTGGCTCCGCTCTTAGCTCTACTCATAGCGCTACTCTCAGCCCTACTCCTGCTCTACTCCTGGCTCTGCTCCTCATTCTGCTCCCAGCTCTCCACACCCTTGGCTCCGCTCTTAGCTCTACTCATAGCCCTATACCTGGCCCTACTCCTCCTCTACTCCTCATTCTGCTCCCAGCTCTCCATACTCTTGGCTCCGCTCTTAGCCCTACTCCTGGCTCTACTCCTGCTCTACTCCTGGCTCTGCTCGTTCTACTCCCACTTCTACCCACTCTTGGCTCCACTCTTAGCCCTACTCTCAGCCCTAATCCTGGCTCTACTCCTGGCTCTGCTCCTCGTTCTGCTCCCAGCTCTCCACACTCGTGGCTCGGCTCTTAGCTCTACTCACAGCCCTACTCCTGCTCTACTCCTGGCTCTGCTCCTTGCTCTACTCCCACTTCTACCCACTCTTGGCTCCAATCTTAGCTCTACTCCTGGCTCTGCTCCTCGTTCTGCTCCCAGCTCTCCATACTCTTGGCTCCGCTCTTAGCTCTACTCATAACCCTACTCCTGGCCCTACTCCTGCTCTACTCCTGCCTCTGCTCCTCGTTCTGCTCCCAGCTCTCCATACTCTTGGCTCCGCTCTTAGCTCTACTCATAGCCCTACTCCTGGCCCTACTCCTGCTCTACTCCTGGCCCCACTCATAGTTCCACTCCTGGCTCTGCTCCTCGTTCTACTCCCACTTCTACCCACTCTTGGCTCCACTCTTAGCCCTACTCTCAGCCCTACTCCTGCTCTACTCCTGGCTCTGCTCCTCGTTCTGCTCCCAGCTCTCCATACTCTTGGCTCCGCTCTTAGCCCTACTCCTGGCTCTACTCCTGCTCTACTCCTGGCTCTGCTCCTCGTTCTACTCCCACTTCTACCCACTCTTGGCTCTACTCATAGCCCTGCTCTCAGCCCTACTCCTGCTCTACTCCTGGCTCTGCTCCTCGTTCTGCTCCCAGCTCTCCACACTCGTGGCTCGGCTCTTAGCTCTACTCACAGCCCTACTCCTGCTCTACTCCTGGCTCTGCTCCTCGTTCTGCTACCAGCTCTCCATACTCTTGGCTCCGCTCTTAGCTCTACTCATAACCCTACTCCTGGCCCTGCTCCTGCTCTACTCCTCATTCTGCTCCCAGCTCTCCATACTCTTGGCTCCACTCATAGCCCTACTCCTGGCCCTACTCCTGGCTCTGCTCCTCATTCTGCTCCCAGCTCCACGTTCTCTTGGCTCCAATCTTAGCTCTCCCACTTCTACCCTTGCTGCGAGTGACACTCCTGGCTTTAGCTCTGCTCATTGCTCTGCTCACGGCTTCACTCCTTGGCTCCGCTCTCATCTCTCCTTGCAGCTTTACCCCTGGCTCCACTCTTGGCACTACTCTTGGCTCTGCTCTTGGCTTTACGCCTTCTTGGCTCTGCTCTTAGCCCTGCTTTTAGTTTTAGCTCTGCTCTTGGCTCTGCTTTTAGTTCTACCCTTGGCTCTGCTCCTGGCCCTACCTCTGGCTCGGCCTTTGGCTCTACTCTTATTTCTATTCTTAGCTCTACGTTTAGCTCTACTCTTTACTCTCGGCCCTGCCCTCAGCTCTTCTCTCAGCTCTACCCTTATATCTACCTTTGGCTCTACTCTTATTTCTATTCTTAGCTCTACACTTTACTCTTGGCTCTACCCTCAGCTCTTCTCTCAGCTCTGCCCTTATATCTACCCTTAGCTCTACCCTTAGTCCTACTCTTAGCTCTACTCTTGGCTCTACTCTTTACCCTCAGCTCTACCCCTGGCTCCGCTCGTAGCTCTACTCTCAGCTCTGCTCTTAGCTGTACCCTTAGCTCTACTCGTGGCTCTACTCTTGGCTCAGCTCCTGGCCCTACCTCTGGCTCAGCCCTTGCTTCTACTCTTAGTTCTATCTTTAGCTCTACTCTTAGTTCTACCCTTGGCTCTTCTCTTAGCCCTACCCGCAGCTCTGCTCTCAGCTCTACTCTTAGGCTTACTCCTGGCCCTACTCTTGGCTCTATTGTTAGCTCTCCTCTTGGCTCTCCTCTTAGCTCTCCTCTTAGCCCTACTCCTGGCCCTACTCTTGGCTCTGTCCTTAGCTCTCCTCTTAGCTCTATCCTTAGCTCTCTTCTTGGCTCTCCTCTTGGCTCTCCTCTTAGTTCTCCTCTTGGCTCTCCTCTTGGTTCTCTTAGCTCTCCTCTTAGCCCTACTCCTGGCTCTACCCTTTACCCTACTCTTGGCTCTCCTCTTAGCTGTACCCTTAGCTCTCCTCTTGGCTCTCCTCTTAGCTCTACTCCTGGCTCTACTCTTTACCCTTGGCCCTACTCTTGGCTCTCCTCTTAGCTGTACCCTTAGCTCTCCTCTTGGCTCTCCTCTTAGCTCTACTCTTTACCCTTGGCCCTACTCTTGGCTCTCCTCTTAGCTGTACCCTTAGCTCTCCTCTTGGCTCTCCTCTTAGCTCTACTCCTGGCTCTACTCTTTACCCTTGGCCCTACTCTTGGCTCTCCTCTTAGCTCTACCCTTAGCTCTACTCTTGGCTCTACTCTTTACTCTTGGCCCTGCTTTTAGCTCTCCTCTTAGATCTGCCCTCAGCCCTCCCCTCAGCTCTACTCTTATCCCTACTCTCAGCTCTACCCTCAGCTCTGCTCTCAGCTCTACTCTTAGCTCCACCCTTAGCTCTATTCTTGGCTCTACTCTTTACTCTTAGCTCTACTCTTGACTCTACCCTCAGCTCTACCCTTAGCTCTGCTCTCCGCTCTACTTTCAGCCCTACCCTTAGCCCTACCCCTGGCTCTCCTCTTAGCTCTACTCTTAGCCCTACCCTTAGCTCTGCTTTTAGTCCTACTCTTAGCTCTGCTCTTAGCCCTACTCTCAGCCCTACTCTTAGCCAAACTCTTAGCCCTACCCTTAGCACTACTCTTAGCCCTACTCTTAGCCCTACCCTTAGCACTACTCTTAGCTCTACCCTTAGCCCTACCCTTAGCCCTACTCAGCCCTACTCTTAGCCTTACTTTTAGCCCTCCCCTTAGCTCTGCTCTTAGTCCTACTCTTAGCCCTACTCTTAGCTCTGCTCTTAGCTCTACTCTTTGCTCTACCCTTAGCCTTACTTTTAGCCCTACCCTTAGCTCTGCTCTTAGCCCTCCCCTTAGCTCAGCTCCCAGCCCTACCCTCAGCTCTACCTGTGTCTGCTCTTAGCTCAGCTCCAAGCCCTCCCCTTAGCTCTGCTCTTAGCCCTACCCTTAGCTCTGCTCTTAGCCCTACTCTTAGCCCTACTCTTATCCCTACCCTTATCCCTCCCCTTAGCCCTCCCCTTAGCCCTACCCTCAGCTCTACCCGTCTCTGCCCTCAGCTCAGCTCCCATCCCTGCCCTCAGCTCTGCTCTTAGCCCTCCCCTCAGTTCCACTCCCATCCCTGCCCTCAGCTCAGCTCCCATCCCTGCCCTTAGCCCTACCCTTAGCCCTACCCTTAGCCCTACCCTCAGCTCTACCCGTCTCTGCTCTTAGCTCAGCTCTCAGCTCTACCCTTAGCTCTACTCTTAGCCCTACCCTTAGCCTTACCCTTGGCTCTACCCTCAGCTCTGCTCTTAGCTCTGCTCTTAGCTCTACCCTTAGCTCTACACTTAACCTTACTCTTAGCCCTACCCTTAGCTCTACCCTTGGCTCTCCTCTTAACCCTACTCTTAGCCCTACCCTTAGCCTTACCCTTGGCTCTACCCTCAGCTCTGCTCTTAGCTCTACACTTAACCTTACTCTTAGCCCTACCCTTAGCTCTACCCCTGTCTCTGCTCTTAGCTCTGCTCTTAGCTCTACCCTTAGCCCTACTCTTAACCCTACCCTTAGCCCTACCCTTGGCTCTCCTCTTAACCCTACCCTTATCCCTACCCTCAGCTCTACCCGTCTCTGCCCTCAGCTCAGCTCCCATCCCTGCCCTTAGCCCTACCCTTAGCCCTACCCTTAGCCCTACCCTCAGCTCTACCCGTCTCTGCTCTTAGCTCAGCTCTCAGCTCTACCCTTAGCTCTACCCTTAGCCCTACCCTTAGCCTTACCCTTGGCTCTACCCTCAGCTCTGCTCTTAGCTCTGCTCTTAGCTCTACTCTCAGCTCTACCCTTAGCTCTACACTTAACCTTACTCTTAGCCCTACCCTTAGCTCTACCCCTGTCTCTGCTCTTAGCTCTGCTCTTAGCCCTACCCTTAGCCCTACTCTTAACCCTACCCTTAGCCCTACCCTTAGCTCTCCTCTTAACCCTACTCTTAGCCCTACCCTTGGCTCTCCTCTTAGCCCTACTCTTAGCCCTACCCTTAGCTCTGCTCTTAGCCCTACTCTTAGCCCTCCCCTCAGCTCTACCCGTCTCTGCCCTCAGCTCAGCTCCCATCCCTGCCCTTATCTCAGCTCTGGGCTGTACGCTCAGCTCTCCCCATGGCTCTGCTCCTATCCCCCCCCCATCTCCCCTCTCCCCACGGCTCCTCCCTTATCCCCCCCCATCTCCCCTCTCCCCATGGCTCCTCCCTTATCCCCCCTCCCCTCTCCCCATGGCTCCTCCCTTATCCCCCCCCCCATCTCCCCTCTCCCCATGGCTCCTCCCTTATCCCCCCTCCCCTCTCCCCTCTCCCCATGGCTCCTCCTTTATCCCCCCTCCCATCCCCCCTCTCCCCATGGCTCCTCCCTTATCCCCCCTCCCCTCTCCCCATGGCTCCTCCCTTATCCCCCCTCCCCTCTCCCCATGGCTCCTCCCTTATCCCCCCCCCATCTCCCCTCTCCCCATGGCTCCTCCCTTATCCCCCCTCCCCTCTCCCCATGGCTCCTCCCTTATCCCCCCCCATCTCCCCTCTCCCCATGGCTCCTCCCTTATCCCCCCTCCCCTCTCCCCATGGCTCCTCCCTTATCCCCCCCCCCATCTCCCCTCTCCCCATGGCTCCTCCCTTATCCCCCCCCCATCTCCCCTCTCCCCATGGCTACTCCCTTATCCCCCCCCCATCTCCCCTCTCCCCATGGCTCCTCCCTTATCCCCCCCCATCTCCCCTCTCCCCATGGCTCCTCCCTTATCCCCCCCCATCTCCCCTCTCCCCATGGCTCCTCCCTTATCCCCCCTCCCATCTCCCCTCTCCCCATGGCTCCTCCCTTATCCCCCCTCCCCTCTCCCCATGGCTCCTCTCTTATCCCCCCTCCCCTCTCCCCATGGCTCCTCCCTTATCCCCCCCCCATCTCCCCTCTCCCCATGGCTCCTCCCTTATCCCCCCTCCCCTCTCCCCATGGCTCCTCCCTTATCCCCCCTCCCATCTCCCCTCTCCCCATGGCTCCTCCCTTATCCCCCCTCCCATCTCCCCATGGCTCCTCCCTTATCCCCCCCCCATCTCCCCTCTCCCCATGGCTCCTCTCTTATCCCCCCCCCCATCTCCCCATGGCTCCTCCCTTATCCCCCCTCCCCTCTCCCCATGGCTCCTCCCTTATCCCCCCCCCATCTCCCCTCTCCCCATGGCTCCTCCCTTATCCCCCCCCCATCTCCCCTCTCCCCATGGCTCCTCCCTTATCCCCCCTCCCCTCTCCCCATGGCTTCTCTCTTATCCCCCCCCCCCTCTCCCCATGGCTCCTCCCTTATCCCCCCCCCATCTCCCCTCTCCCCATGGCTCCTCCCTTATCCCCCCTCCCCTCTCCCCATGGCTTCTCTCTTATCCCCCCCCCATCTCCCCATGGCTCCTCCCTTATCCCCCCTCCCCTCTCCCCATGGCTTCTCTCTTATCCCCCCCCCATCTCCCCACGGCTCCTCCCTTATCCCCCCCCCATGTCCCCTCTCCCCATGGCTCCTCCCTTATCCCCCCTCCCCTCTCCCCATGGCTCCTCCCTTATCCCCCCTCCCATGTACCCTCTCCCCATGGCTCCTCCCTTATCCCCCCTCCCCTCTCCCCACGGCTCCTCCCTTATCCCCCCTCCCCTCTCCCCATGGCTCCTCTCTTATCCCCCCTCCCATCTCCCCATGGCTCCTCCCTTATCCCCCCTCCCCTCTCCCCACGGCTCCTCCCTTATCCCCCCCCCCATCTCCCCTCTCCCCACGGCTCCTCCCTTACCCCCCCCCCATCTCCCATCTCCCCATGGCTCCTCCCTTATCCCCCCTCCCATCTCCCCTCTCCCCACGGCTCCTCTCTTATCCCCCCTCCCATCTTCCCTCCGCCTTTGGCTCCACTCCTTCCTGGCTCTCCCCCCTCCCCACCCCCCCGTTTGGCTCTGCCCTTCCCCCCTCCCGCCCCCCTCCCTCCTCCCTTCCCCCACTCCCAGCCCCACTCCCACTCCCCCTTTCAGCCCTCCGCTCCCCATTGCGGCTCTCCCCCCCCCCACATCCCACCCCCCACAGCAGCAGCCCTACAGCTCTGCCCCACACCCCCCCATCGCTCTCAGCCCTCCCCTCCCCCCCCCCACCCCATCCCCCCCCCCGCCGTATTTTCAGCCCCACAGCCGCCCTATTTTTAGCAGCAGCTGCCCAGGAAAAGCCATGGGAGGAATGCGGGACGCGGCGCCGCATTAAGGAGGAAGAGCAGCGTTGGGCCCCCATCGGCCCCACAGCGCCCCCATCAGCCCCACTGCGTCCCCACTGGCCCCACATTGGCCCCACTGCACACCCATTGGCCCCACATTGGCCCCACAGCGCCCCCATCGGCCTCACTGCACCCCCATCAGCCCCACTGCACACCCATTGGCCCCACATTGGCCCCACTGCGCCCCCATCGGCTCCACAGCGCCCCCATCAGCCCCACTGCGTCCCCACTGGCCCCACATTGGCCCCACTGCACACCCATTGGCCCCACATTGGCCCCACTGCGCCCCCATCGGACCCACAGCGCCCCCATCGGCCTCACTGCGCCCCCATCGGCCCCACTGCGTCCCCATTGGCCACACATTGGCCCCACTGTGCCCCCATCGGCCCCACTGCGTCGTCATCGGCCACACAGCGCCCCCATTGGCCCCACTGCGCCCGCACTGCACCCCCATCAGCCCCACTGCGCCCCCATTGGCTCCACATGGACCCCACTGCACACCCATTGGCCCCACATTGGCCCCACTGCGCCCCCATCGGACCCACAGCGCCCCCATCGGCCTCACTGCGCCCCCATCGGCCCCACTGCTTCCCCATTGGCCACACATTGGCCCCACTGCGCCCCCATCGGCCCCACTGCGTTGCCATCGGCCACACAGCGCCCCCATTGGCCCCACTGCGCCCCCACAGCGCCCCCATCATCCCCACTGCGTCCCCACCGGCCCCACTGCACCCCCATCGGCCCCACTGCATCCCCATTGGCCCCACATTGGCCCCACTGCGTCCCCATTGGCCCCACATTGGTCCCACTGCGTCCCCATCAGCCCCAGTGCGTCCCCATTGGCCCCACATTGGCCCCACTGCGCCCCCCTTGGCCCCACTGCACGCCCACTGAGCCCCCATCGGCCCCACTGTGCCCCCATCGGCCCCACTGCGCCCCCATCAGCCCCACTGCGCCCCCATAGGCCCCACAGCGCCCCCATCGGCCCCACTGCACCCCCACTGCACCCCCATCGGCCTCACTGCATCCCCATTGGCCCCACATTGGCCCCACTGCGTCCCCATTGGCCCCACATTGGTCCCACTGTGTCCCCATCGGCCCCAGATTGGCCCCACTGCACACCCATTGGCCCCACATTGGCTCCACTGCGCCCCCATCAGCCCCACTGCGTCCCCATAGGCCCCACAGCGCCCCCATCGGCCCCACAGTGCCCCCACTGCGCCCCCATTGCCCCCACTGCGCCCCCATCAGCCCCACTGCGTCCCCATCGGCCCCACTGCGCCCCCATCGGACCCACTGCGCCCCCATCAGCCCCACTGCGCCCCCATTGGCCCCACATTGACCCCACAGCGCCCCCATTGGCCCCACAGCGCCCCCATCGGTCCCACTGGGCCCCCATTGGCCCCACTGCGCCCCATCGGCCCCACTGTGCCCCCATTGTCCCACTGTGCCCCCATCGGCCCCACTGCACCCCCATTGGCCCCACTGCGCCCCCATCGGCCCCACATTGGCCCCACTGCGCCCCCATCGGCCCCACTATGCCCCCATCGGCCCCACTGCGCCCCCATCGGCCCCACTGCACCCCCATTGGCCCCACTGCGCCCCCATCGGCCCCACTGCGCCCATTGGCCCCACTGAACCCCCATCGGTCCCACTGGGCCCCATTGGACCCACTGAGCCCCATCGGCCCCACTGCACCCCCATTGGTCCCACTGCGCCCCCATTGTCCCCACATTGGCCCCACTGCGCCCCCATCGGCCCCACTGCGCCCCCATTGGCCCCACTGCGCCCCCACTGTGGCCCCATCGGCCCCACTGCGCCCCTATCACTGTGCCCCTATTAGCCCCACTGCGCCCCCATCGGCCCCACTGTGCCTCTATTGGCCCCACTGCGCCCCCATCAGCCCCACTGCGCTCCCGACCCATAGCGGTGGGTTGGGGGGTGGGGGGGGATGTGGGGAGCGCTATGGGGTGTGGGTCGGGTGCTCACGGATGGGATCCCCCCCCCCCACCGGCACCAGGAGCCCCCCGGGGCCGCCCCATAAGGCCTCACAGCAATGCCAGGAATGTGGGGCTGAGCTGCACTGCGGGACGGCAGCGCCCAGCAGCTGCTGTGGGGCGGCCCCATAGCGCAGGGATGGCAGCAGCCCCATAGCATAGGGTCTACAGTGGCCCCAAAGCACAGGGATGGCAGCGGCCCCATAGCGCAGGGATAACAGCGGCCCCATAGCAGTGGCCCCATAGCATAGGGATGGCAGCGGCCCCATAGGAGCGGCCCCATAGTGTAGGGATGGCAGCGGCCCCATAGCACAAAGATAACAGCGGCCCCATAGCAGCGGCCCCATAGTGTAGGGATGGCAGCGGCCCCATAGCACAAGGATAACAGCGGCCCCATAGCAGCGGCCCCATAGTGTAGGGATGGCAGCGGCCCCATAGCACAAGGATAACAGCGGCCCCATAGCAGCGGCCCCATAGTGTAGGGATGGCAGCGGCCCCATAGCAGTGGCCCCATAGCGCAGGGATGGCAGAGGCCCCATAGCGCAGGGATTACAGCGGCACCATAGGAGCGGCCCCATAGCGCAGGGATTACAGCAGCCCTATAGAATAGGGATGACAGCGGCCCCATAGCACAGGGATTACAGTGGCCCCATAGCATAGGGATGGCAGCGGCCCCATAGGAGCGGCCCCATAGCATAGGGATGGCAACAGCCCCATAGCGCAGGGATGACAGTGGACCCATAGCGCAGGGATTACAGCAGCCCCATAGAATAGGGATGACAGCGGCCCCATAGCACAGGGATGACAGCGGCCCCATAGCACAGGGATTACAACGGCCCCATAGCACAGGGATGGCAGCAGCCCCACAGCGTAGAGATTACAGTAGTCCCATAGCACAGGGATGGCAGCGACCCCATAGCAGTGGCCCCATAGCGCAGGGATGGCAGTGGCCCCATAGAGCAAGGATGTCAGCGGCCCCATAGCAGTGGCCCCGTAGCATAGGAATGGCAGCGGCCCCATAGCGCAGGGATGGCAGTGGCCCCATAGCACAGGGATGGCAGCGGCCCCATAGCAGTGGCCCCATAGCATAGGGATGGCAGTGGCCCCATAGCACAGGGATGGCAGCGGCCCCATAGCAGTGGCCCCATAGCATAGGGATGGCAGCAGCCCCATAGCATAGGGATGACAGCGGCCCCATAGCACAGGGATTATAGCGGCCCCATAGCACCGCGATGGCAGCGGCCCCATAGCAGTCGCCCCATAGCATAGGGATGGCAGCGGCCCCATAGCATAGGGATGACAGCGGCCCCATAGCACAGGGATTACAGCGGCCACATAGCACCGCGATGGCAGCTGCCCCATAGCAACGGCCCCATAGCGCAGGGATGGCAGTGGCCCCATAGCAGTGGCCCCATAGCATAGGGATGGCAGCGGCCCCATAGCACAGGGATTACAGTGGACCCATAGCGCAGGGATGGCAGCGGCCCCATAGTGCAGGGATGGCAGCGGCCCCATAGGAGCGGCCCCATAGCATAGGGATGGCAGCGGCCCCATAGCAGTGGCCCCATAGCAGAGGGATGGCAGCGGCCCCATAGCACAGGGATTACAGTGGACCCATAGCGCAGGGATGGCAGCGGCCCCATAGAATAGGGATGACAGCGGCCCCATAGCATAGAAACTACAGTGGCCCCATAGCGCAGGGATGGCAGCAGCCCCATAGAGCAAGGATGGCAGTGGCCCCATAGCAGTGGCCCCGAATCGTAGGGATGGCAGTGGCCCCATAGCATAGGGATGGCAGCGGCCCCATAGAGCAGGGAGGGCAGCGGCCCCATAGCATAGGGATGACAGCGGCCCCATAGCACAGGGATTACAACGGCCCCATAGCACAGGGATGGCAGCAGCCCCATAGCGCAGGGATTACAGCAGCCCCATAGCATAGGGATGGCAGCGGCCCCATAGCGCAGGGATTACAGTGGCCCCATAGCAGTGGCCCCATAGCACAGGGATGGCAGCGGCCCCCAGCCATGAATGTTGGGGGCCAGGACCCATATCCCAACACTGTGAGTGACCCCAAATCTGTGGGCAGTCCCAGACCCCAAAGCAGTGAGTGACCCCAAAACCACACGTGGTCCCCGACCCCAAAGCTGTGAGTGACCCCAACGCTGTGAGTGACCCCAAAGCCGTGAGTGACCCCAAAACCACACGTGGTCCCCGACCCCAAAGCTATGAGTGCCCCCAGACCCCAAAGCTGTGAGTGACCCCAAAACCACATGTGGTCCCCGACCCCAAAGCTGTGAGTGCTTCCAGACCCCAACACCGTGAGTGACCCCAAAGCTGTGAGTGACCCCAAAGCTGTGAGTGACCCTAAAAGCATGAGTGCTCCCAGACCCCAAAGCTGTGAGCAACCCTAAAAGCACACATGATCTCATCCCAAAGCCGTGAGCAACCCTACAACTATGAGTGATCTCACCCCAAAGCCACGACTGCTCCCAGATCCCAAAGCTGTGAGTGACCCTAAAACCATGAGGGCTCCCACCCCAAAGCCATGAGCATCCCCAGACCCCAAAGCTGTGAGTGTCCGCAGACCCCAAAGCTGTGAGTGACCCCAAATCTGGGAGTGATCCCAGACCCCAAAGCTGTGAGTGACCCCAAAGCCGTGAGCATCCACAGACCCCAAAGCCGTGAGTGACCCCAAACCCAGCAGCGCTCCTCAACCCCAAAGCTCTGAGTGTCCCCTGACCCCAAAGCTGGGAGTGATCCCAGACCCCAAAGCTGGGAGTGACCCCAAAGCTGTGAGCAACCCTAAAACCATGAGTGCTCCCACCCCAAAGCTGTCAGTGACCCCAAAGCTGTGAGCGACCCCAAAGCCACGACTGCTCCCAGACCCCAAAGCTGTGAGTGACCCCAAAACTGAGAGCAGTCCCCGACCCCAAAGCCGCGAGCGACCCTAAAACCATGAGTGCTCCCACCCCAAAGCTGTGTCCCCAGACTCCAAAGGTGTGAGTGACCCTAGAACCATGAGTGCTCCCAGACCCCAAAACTGCAAGTGACCCCAAAGCTGTGAGCTGTCCCCAACCCCAAAGCTGTGAACAACCCCAAAATCATGAGCGGTCCCAGATCCCAAAGTTGTGGGTGTCCCCTGACCCCAAAAGCTGTGAGCAATCCCAAAGCCACGACTGCTCCCAGATCCCAAAGCTGTGAGTGACCCCAAAGCTGGGAGCATCCCCAGACCCCAAAGCTGTGAGTGACCCCAAAGCTGGGAGTGATCCCAGACCCCAAAGCTGTGAGCAACCCTAAAACCACGACTGCTCCCACCCCAAAGCTGAGTGACCCCAAAGCTGTGCACAGTCCCCGACCCCAAAGCCGTGAGTGACCCCAAAACCACACGTAGTCCCCGACCCCATAGCTGTGAGTGCTTCCAGACCCCAAAGCTGTGAGTGACCCCAAAGCTGTGAGCATCCACAGACCCCAAAGCTGTGAGTGACCCCAAACCCAGCAGCGCTCCTCAACCCCAAAGCTCTGAGTGTCCCCTGACCCCAAAGCTGTGGGCAGCCCCAGACCCCAAAGCTGTGAGTGACCCCAATGCTGGGACCCCAAAGCTGTGAGCGACCCCAGACCCCAAAGCTGTGAGCAACCCTAAAAGCACACATGATCTCATCCCAAAGCCGTGAGCAACCCTACAACTATGAGTGATCTCACCCCAAAGCCACGACTGCTTCCAGATCCCAAAGCTGTGAACAACCCTAAAACCATGAGGGCTCCCAGACCCCAAAGCTGTCAGTGACCCCAAAGCTGTGAGCAACCCTAAAACCATGAGTGCTCCCTGACCCCAAAGCTGTGAGTGCTTCCAGACCCCAAAGCTGTGAGTGACCCCAAACCCAGCAGCGCTCCTCAACCCCAAAGCTCTGAGTGTCCCCTGACCCCAAAGCTATGAGCGACCCCAAAGCTGTGAGTGACCCCAAAGCTGTGAGTGACCCCAATGCTGTGAGCAACCCTAAAAGCACACGTGATCTCATCCTAAAGCCATGAGTGCTCCCAGACCCCAAAGCTGTGAGCAACCCTACAACTATGACTGATCTCACCCCAAAGCCACGACTGCTCCCAGACCCCAAAGCAGTGAGTGACCCCAAAACCACACGTGGTCCCCAACCCCAAAGCTCTGAGTGCTTCCAGACCCCAAAGCTGTGACTGACCCCAAAGCTGTGAGCATCCACAAACCCCAAAGCTGTGAGTGACCCCAAACCCAGAAGCGCTCCTCAACCCCAAAGCTCTGAGTGTCCCCTGACCCCAAAGCTGGGAGTGACCCCAAAGCTGAGAGTGACCCCAAAACCGTGAGCAACCCCAAAACCACGAGCGGTCCCAGACCCCAAAGTTGTGGGGGTCCTCTGACCCCAAAGCTGCGAGTGACCCCAAAGCTGTGAGCAACCCCAGACCCCAAAGCTCTGAGTGACCCCAAAGCTGGGAGTGATCCCAAAGCTGTGAGTGACCCCAAAGCCGTGAGCAACCCTAAAAGCACAAATGATCTCCTACCAAAGCCGTGAGCAACCCTACAACTATGAGTGATCTCACCCCAAAGCCACGACTGCTCCCAGACCCCAAAGCTGTGAGTGACCCTAAAACCATGAGGGCTCTCAGACCCCAAAGCTGTCAGTGACCCCAAAGCTGTGAGCAGTCCCCGACCCCAAAGCCGCGAGCGACCCTAAAACCATGAGTGCTACCACCCCAAAGCTGTGTCCCCAGACCCCAAAGCTGTGAGTGACCCCAAAGCTGTGAGTGTCCGCAGACCCCAAAGCTGTCAGTGACCCCAAAGCTGTGAGCAGTCCCCAACCCCAAAGCTGTGAGCGACCCCAAACCCAGCAGCGCTCCTCAACCCCAAAGCTCTGAGTGTCCCCTGACCCCAAAGCTGTGAGCGACCCTAAAAGCACACGTGATCTCATCCTAAAGCCCCCTTTTCCCCCCAAAATTCCCATATTTTCCACAAAAAATCACAGCTCCCAGGCGGATTCATGGAGTCCAAGCTTTGAAAATCCCAACATTTTCACCAAAATCCCAACAGCTTTAACCAGAATTCCCACTTTTTCACCCAAAAAGAACTCCTCCCCATGGACTCCTGGGTGCTCACCCCCAAAATTCCCACATTTTTGACCCAAATCCCATCATTTTCCCCCCAAATTCCCATATTTTCCACAAAAATCCCACAGCTCCCAGGCGGATTCGTGGAGTGCAACCTTTGAAAATCCCAACAGCTTTAACCAAAATTCCCACATTTTCCCCCAAAAAGAACTTCTCCCTACGGATTCCTGGGTGCTCACCCCCAAAATTCCCACATTTTTGACCCAAATCCCATCATTTTCCCCCCAAATTCCATCATTTTCCACAAAAATCCCACAGCTCCCAGGCGGATTCGTGGTGTCCAAGCTTTGAAAATCCCAACAGTTTTCACCAAAATTCCCACATTTCCCCCCAAAAAGAACTTCTCCCCATGGATTCCGGGGTGCTCACCCCAAAAATTCCCACATTTTTGACCCAAATTCCATCATTTTTCCCCAAAATTCCATCATTTTCCACAAAAATCCCACAGCTCCCAGGCGGATTCGTGGTGTCCAAGCTTTGAAAATCCCAAAATTTTCACCAAAATCCCAACAGCTTTAACCAGAATTCCCACTTTTTCACCCAAAATGAACTCCTCCCCATGGACTCCTGGGTGCTCACCCCCAAAATTCCCACATTTTTGACCCAAATCCCATCATTTTTGCCCAAAATTCCCAACTTTTCCACAAAAAAATCGCAGCTCCCAGGCGGATTCGTGCAGTGCAACCTTTGAAAATCCCAACAGTTTGAACCAAAATTCCCACATTTCCCCCCAAAAAGAACTCCTCCCCACTGATTCCGGGGTGCTCACCCCCAAAATTCCCACATTTTTGACCCAAATCCCATCATTTTCCCCCCCAAATTCCCATATTTTGCACAAAAAATCACAGCTCCCAGGCGGATTCGTGGAGTGCAACCTTTGAAAATCCCATTATTTTCATCAAAATCCCAACAGTTTTAACCAGAATTCCCACTTTTTCACCCAAAATGAACTCCTCCCCATGGATTCCTGGGTGCTCCCCCCCACAATTCCCACATTTTTGATCCAAATTCCATAATTTTTCCCCAAAATTCCATCATTTTCCACAAAAATCCCACAGCTCCCAGGCGGATTCGTGGAGTGCAACCTTTGAAAATCCCAACAGCTTTAACCAAAATTCCCACATTTTCCCCCCAAAAGAACTTCTCCCTACGGATTCCTGGGTGCTCACCCCCAAAATTCCCACATTTTTGACCCAAATCCCATCATTTTCCCCCCAAATTCCATCATTTTCCACAAAAATCCCACAGCTCCCAGGCGGATTCGTGGAGTCCAAGCTTTGAAAATCCCAACGTTTTCATCAAAATCCCAACAGTTTGAACCAAAATTCCCACTTTTTCCCCCCAAAAGAACTCCCCACGGATTCCGGGGTGCTCACCCCCAAAATTCCCACATTTATGACCCAAATTCCAACATTTTTACCCCAAATTCCCATATTTTCCACAAAAAATCACAGCTCCCAGGCGGATTCGTGGAGTGCAACCTTTGAAAATCCCAACAGTTTTCACCAAAATCCCAACAGCTTTAACCAGAATTCCCACTTTTTCACCCAAAATGAACTCCTCCCCATGGACTCCTGGGTGCTCACCCCCAAAATTCCCACATTTTTGACCCAAATCCCATCATTTTTGCCCAAAATTCCAACATTTTGCACAAAAAAATCACAGCTCCCAGGCGGATTCGTGGAGTGCAACCTTTGAAAATCCCAACAGTTTGAACCAAAATTCCCACATTTCCCCCCAAAAAGAACTCCTCCCCATGGACTCCTGGGTGCTCACCCCCAAAATTCCCACATTTTTGACCCAAATCCCATCATTTTCCCCCCAAATTCCCATATTTTCCACAAAAATCCCACAGCTCCCAGGCGGATTCGTGGAGTGCAACCTTTGAAAATCCCAACAGCTTTAACCAAAATTCCCACATTTTCCCCCAAAAAGAACTTCTCCCTACGGATTCCTGGGTGCTCACCCCCAAAATTCCCACATTTTTTACCCAAATCCCATCATTTTCCCCCCAAATTCCATCATTTTCCACAAAAATCCCACAGCTCCCAGGCGGATTCGTGGTGTCCAAGCTTTGAAAATCCCAACAGTTTTCACCAAAATTCCCACATTTCCCCCCAAAAAGAACTTCTCCCCATGGATTCCGGGGTGCTCACCCCAAAAATTCCCACATTTTCGACCAAAATTTGCGTATTTTTCCCCAAAATTCCATCATTTTCCACAAAAATCCCACAGCTCCCAGGCGGATTCGTGGTGTCCAAGCTTTGAAAATCCCAACGTTTTCACCAAAATCCCAACAGCTTTAACCAGAATTCCCACTTTTTCACCCAAAAAGAACTCCTCCCCATGGACTCCTGGGTGCTCACCCCCAAAATTCCCACATTTTTTACCCAAATTCCATCATTTTTGCCCAAAATTCCCATATTTTGCACAAAAAATCACAGCTCCCAGGCGGATTCGTGGATTGCAACCTTTGAAAATCCCATTATTTTCATGAAAATCCCAACAGTTTTAACCAAAATTCCCACTTTTTCCCCCAAAAAGAACTCCTCCCCATGGATTCCTGGGTGCTCACCCCCACAATTCCCACATTTTTGACCCAAATCCGATCATTTTCCCCCGAAAATTCCCATATTTTCCACAAAAATCCCACAGCTCCCAGGCGGATTCGTGGTGTCCAAGCTTTGAAAATCCCAACATTTTCACCAAAATCCCAACAGCTTTAACCAGAATTCCCACTTTTTCACCCAAAATGAACTGCTCCCCATGGACTCCTGGGTGCTCACCCCCAAAATTCCCACATTTTTGACCCAAATCCCATCATTTTCCCCCCAAATTCCATCATTTTCCACAAAAATCCCACAGCTCCCAGGCGGATTCGTGGTGTCCAAGCTTTGAAAATCCCAACAGTTTTCACCAAAATTCCCACATTTCCCCCCAAAAAGAACTTCTCCCCATGGATTCCGGGGTGCTCACCCCAAAAATTCCCACATTTTTGACCCAAATTCCATCATTTTTCCCCAAAATTCCATCATTTTCCACAAAAATCCCACAGCTCCCAGGCGGATTCGTGGTGTCCAAGCTTTGAAAATCCCAACATTTTCACCAAAATCCCAACAGCTTTAACCAGAATTCCCACTTTTTCACCCAAAATGAACTCCTCCCCATGGACTCCTGGGTGCTCACCCCCACAATTCCCACATTTTTGACCCAAATCCCATCATTTTCCCCCCAAATTCCCAACTTTTCCACAAAAATCCCACAGCTCCCAGGCGGATTCGTGGAGTGCAACCTTTGAAAATCCCAACATTTTCACCAAAATTCCCAACAGTTTGAACCAAAATTCCCACTTTTTCCCCCCAAAAGAACTCCTCTCCACGGATTCCTGGGTGCTCACCCCCACAATTCCCACATTTTCGACCAAAATTTGCGTATTTTTCCCCAAAATTCCATCATTTTCCACAAAAATCCTACAGCTCCCAGGCGGATTCGTGGTGTCCAAGCTTTGAAAATCCCAACATTTTCACCAAAATCCCAACAGCTTTAACCAGAATTCCCACATTTCCCCCCAAAAAGAACTCCTCCCCACTGATTCCGGGGTGCTCACCCCCAAAATTCCCACATTTTTTACCCAAATCCCATCATTTTCCCCCAAATTCCCATATTTTCCACAAAAATCCCACAGCTCCCAGGCGGATTCGTGGTGTCCAAGCTTTGAAAATCCCAACATTTTCACCAAAATTCCCACTTTTTCCCCCCAAAAGTACGCCTCCCCATGGACTCCTGGGTGCTCACCCCCAAAATTCCCACATTTATGACCCAAATTCCAACATTTTTACCCAAAATTCCCATATTTTCCACAAAAAATCACAGCTCCCAGGCGGATTCGTGGAGTGCAACCTTTGAAAATCCCAACAGTTTTCACCAAAATTCCCACATTTTCCCCCAAAAAGAAATCCTACCCATGGATTCCAGGGTGCTCACCCCCAAAATTCCCACATTTTTGACCCAAATCCCATCATTTTTGCCCAAAATTCCCATATTTTCCACAAAAAAATCGCAGCTCCCAGGCGGATTCGTGCAGTGCAACCTTTGAAAATCCCAACAGTTTGAACCAAAATTCCCACATTTCCCCCCAAAAAGAACTCCTCCCCACTGATTCCGGGGTGCTCACCCCCAAAATTCCCACATTTTTGACCCAAATCCCATCATTTTCCCCCCCAAATTCCCATATTTTGCACAAAAAATCACAGCTCCCAGGCGGATTCGTGGAGTGCAACCTTTGAAAATCCCATTATTTTCATCAAAATCCCAACAGTTTTAACCAGAATTCCCACTTTTTCACCCAAAATGAACTCCTCCCCATGGATTCCTGGGTGCTCCCCCCCACAATTCCCACATTTTTGATCCAAATTCCATCATTTTTCCCCAAAATTCCATCATTTTCCACAAAAATCCCACAGCTCCCAGGCGGATTCGTGGAGTGCAACCTTTGAAAATCCCAACAGCTTTAACCAAAATTCCCACATTTTCCCCCCAAAAGAACTTCTCCCTACGGATTCCTGGGTGCTCACCCCCAAAATTCCCACATTTTTTACCCAAATCCCATCATTTTCCCCCCAAATTCCATCATTTTCCACAAAAATCCCACAGCTCCCAGGCGGATTCGTGGAGTCCAAGCTTTGAAAATCCCAACGTTTTCATCAAAATCCCAACAGTTTGAACCAAAATTCCCACTTTTTCCCCCCAAAAGAACTCCCCACGGATTCCGGGGTGCTCACCCCCAAAATTCCCACATTTATGACCCAAATTCCAACATTTTTACCCCAAATTCCCATATTTTCCACAAAAAATCACAGCTCCCAGGCGGATTCGTGGAGTGCAACCTTTGAAAATCCCAACAGTTTTCACCAAAATCCCAACAGCTTTAACCAGAATTCCCACTTTTTCACCCAAAATGAACTCCTCCCCATGGACTCCTGGGTGCTCACCCCCAAAATTCCCACATTTTTGACCCAAATCCCATCATTTTCCCCCCAAATTCCATCATTTTCCATAAAAATCCCACAGCTCCCAGGCGGATTCGTGGAGTGCAAGCTTTGAAAATCCCAACAGTTTTCACCAAAATTCCCACATTTCCCCCCAAAAAGAACTTCTCCCCATGGATTCCGGGGTGCTCACCCCAAAAATTCCCACATTTTCGACCAAAATTTGCGTATTTTTCCCCAAAATTCCATCATTTTCCACAAAAATCCCACAGCTCCCAGGCGGATTCGTGGTGTCCAAGCTTTGAAAATCCCAACGTTTTCACCAAAATCCCAACAGCTTTAACCAGAATTCCCACTTTTTCACCCAAAAAGAACTCCTCCCCATGGACTCCTGGGTGCTCACCCCCAAAATTCCCACATTTTTTACCCAAATTCCATCATTTTTGCCCAAAATTCCCATATTTTGCACAAAAAATCACAGCTCCCAGGCGGATTCGTGGATTGCAACCTTTGAAAATCCCATTATTTTCATGAAAATCCCAACAGTTTTAACCAAAATTCCCACTTTTTCCCCCAAAAAGAACTCCTCCCCATGGATTCCTGGGTGCTCACCCCCACAATTCCCACATTTTTGACCCAAATCCGATCATTTTCCCCCGAAAATTCCCATATTTTCCACAAAAATCCCACAGCTCCCAGGCGGATTCGTGGTGTCCAAGCTTTGAAAATCCCAACATTTTCACCAAAATCCCAACAGCTTTAACCAGAATTCCCACTTTTTCACCCCAAATGAACTGCTCCCCATGGACTCCTGGGTGCTCACCCCCAAAATTCCCACATTTTTGACCCAAATCCCATCATTTTCCCCCCAAATTCCATCATTTTCCACAAAAATCCCACAGCTCCCAGGCGGATTCGTGGTGTCCAAGCTTTGAAAATCCCAACAGTTTTCACCAAAATTCCCACATTTCCCCCCAAAAAGAACTTCTCCCCATGGATTCCGGGGTGCTCACCCCAAAAATTCCCACATTTTTGACCCAAATTCCATCATTTTTCCCCAAAATTCCATCATTTTCCACAAAAATCCCACAGCTCCCAGGCGGATTCGTGGTGTCCAAGCTTTGAAAATCCCAACATTTTCACCAAAATCCCAACAGCTTTAACCAGAATTCCCACTTTTTCACCCAAAATGAACTCCTCCCCATGGACTCCTGGGTGCTCACCCCCACAATTCCCACATTTTTGACCCAAATCCCATCATTTTCCCCCCAAATTCCCAACTTTTCCACAAAAATCCCACAGCTCCCAGGCGGATTCGTGGAGTGCAACCTTTGAAAATCCCAACATTTTCACCAAAATTCCCAACAGTTTGAACCAAAATTCCCACTTTTTCCCCCCAAAAGAACTCCTCTCCACGGATTCCTGGGTGCTCACCCCCACAATTCCCACATTTTCGACCAAAATTTGCGTATTTTTCCCCAAAATTCCATCATTTTCCACAAAAATCCTACAGCTCCCAGGCGGATTCGTGGTGTCCAAGCTTTGAAAATCCCAACATTTTCACCAAAATCCCAACAGCTTTAACCAGAATTCCCACATTTCCCCCCAAAAAGAACTCCTCCCCACTGATTCCGGGGTGCTCACCCCCAAAATTCCCACATTTTTTACCCAAATCCCATCATTTTCCCCCAAATTCCCAACTTTTCCACAAAAATCCCACAGCTCCCAGGCGGATTCGTGGTGTCCAAGCTTTGAAAATCCCAACATTTTCACCAAAATTCCCACTTTTTCCCCCCAAAAGTACGCCTCCCCATGGACTCCTGGGTGCTCACCCCCAAAATTCCCACATTTATGACCCAAATTCCAACATTTTTACCCAAAATTCCCATATTTTCCACAAAAAATCACAGCTCCCAGGCGGATTCGTGGAGTGCAACCTTTGAAAATCCCAACAGTTTTCACCAAAATTCCCACATTTTCCCCCAAAAAGAAATCCTACCCATGGATTCCAGGGTGCTCACCCCCAAAATTCCCACATTTTTGACCCAAATCCCATCATTTTTGCCCAAAATTCCAACATTTTGCACAAAAAAATCACAGCTCCCAGGCGGATTCGTGGAGTGCAACCTTTGAAAATCCCAACAGTTTGAACCAAAATTCCCACATTTCCCCCCAAAAAGAACTCCTCCCCATGGACTCCTGGGTGCTCACCCCCAAAATTCCCACATTTTTGACCCAAATCCCATCATTTTCCCCCCAAATTCCCATATTTTCCACAAAAATCCCACAGCTCCCAGGCGGATTCGTGGAGTGCAACCTTTGAAAATCCCAACAGCTTTAACCAAAATTCCCACATTTTCCCCCAAAAAGAACTTCTCCCTACGGATTCCTGGGTGCTCACCCCCAAAATTCCCACATTTTTTACCCAAATCCCATCATTTTCCCCCCAAATTCCATCATTTTCCACAAAAATCCCACAGCTCCTAGGCGGATTCGTGGTGTCCAAGCTTTGAAAATCCCAACAGTTTTCACCAAAATTCCCACATTTCCCCCCAAAAAGAACTTCTCCCCATGGATTCCGGGGTGCTCACCCCAAAAATTCCCACATTTTCGACCAAAATTTGCGTATTTTTCCCCAAAATTCCATCATTTTCCACAAAAATCCCACAGCTCCCAGGCGGATTCGTGGTGTCCAAGCTTTGAAAATCCCAACGTTTTCACCAAAATCCCAACAGCTTTAACCAGAATTCCCACTTTTTCACCCCAAATGAACTCCTCCCCATGGACTCCTGGGTGCTCACCCCCACAATTCCCACATTTTTGACCCAAATCCCATCATTTTCCCCCCAAATTCCCAACTTTTCCACAAAAATCCCACAGCTCCCAGGCGGATTCGTGGAGTGCAACCTTTGAAAATCCCAACATTTTCACCAAAATTCCCAACAGTTTGAACCAAAATTCCCACTTTTTCCCCCCAAAAGAACTCCTCTCCACGGATTCCTGGGTGCTCACCCCCACAATTCCCACATTTTCGACCAAAATTTGCGTATTTTTCCCCAAAATTCCATCATTTTCCACAAAAATCCTACAGCTCCCAGGCGGATTCGTGGTGTCCAAGCTTTGAAAATCCCAACATTTTCACCAAAATCCCAACAGCTTTAACCAGAATTCCCACATTTCCCCCCAAAAAGAACTCCTCCCCACTGATTCCGGGGTGCTCACCCCCAAAATTCCCACATTTTTTACCCAAATCCCATCATTTTCCCCCAAATTCCCAACTTTTCCACAAAAATCCCACAGCTCCCAGGCGGATTCGTGGTGTCCAAGCTTTGAAAATCCCAACAGTTTTCACCAAAATTCCCACTTTTTCCCCCCAAAAGTACGCCTCCCCATGGACTCCTGGGTGCTCACCCCCAAAATTCCCACATTTATGACCCAAATTCCAACATTTTTACCCAAAATTCCCATATTTTCCACAAAAAATCACAGCTCCCAGGCGGATTCGTGGAGTGCAACCTTTGAAAATCCCAACAGTTTTCACCAAAATTCCCACATTTTCCCCCAAAAAGAAATCCTACCCATGGATTCCAGGGTGCTCACCCCCAAAATTCCCACATTTTTGACCCAAATCCCATCATTTTTGCCCAAAATTCCAACATTTTGCACAAAAAAATCACAGCTCCCAGGCGGATTCGTGGAGTGCAACCTTTGAAAATCCCAACAGTTTGAACCAAAATTCCCACATTTCCCCCCAAAAAGAACTCCTCCCCATGGACTCCTGGGTGCTCACCCCCAAAATTCCCACATTTTTGACCCAAATCCCATCATTTTCCCCCCAAATTCCCATATTTTCCACAAAAATCCCACAGCTCCCAGGCGGATTCGTGGAGTGCAACCTTTGAAAATCCCAACAGCTTTAACCAAAATTCCCACATTTTCCCCCAAAAAGAACTTCTCCCTACGGATTCCTGGGTGCTCACCCCAAAAATTCCCACATTTTTGACCCAAATTCCATCATTTTTCCCCAAAATTCCTACTTTTTCCACCAACAATCACAGCTCCCAGGCGGATTTGTGGAGTCCAAGCTATGAAAATCCCCACAGTATTAACCTAAATTCTCACATTTTCCCCCAAAAAGAACTTCTCCCCATGGATTCCTGGGTGATCATCCCCAAAATTCCCACATTTCTCACAAAAATTCCATCATTTTCCCCCCAAATTCCCATATTTTCCACAAAAAATCACAGCTCCCAGGCGGATTCGTGGAGTGCAACCTTTGAAAATCCCAACAGTTTAAACCAAAATTCCTACTTTTTCCCCCAAAAAGAACTCCTCCCCACGGATTCCTGGGTGCTCACCCCCAAAATTCCCACATTTTCCCCCAAAATTCCCATATTTTCCACAAAAAAATCACAGCTCCCAGGCGGATTCATGGACCATAAACTATGAAAATTGAAACCCTTTCTATGAAAATTCCAACTTTTTTCCCCAAAAAGAACTTCTCTCCATGCATTTCTGGCTGCTCACCCCCAAAATTCCCAAATTTATCACCACCAAAATTCCCACATTTTCTCCCAAATGCCAACATTTCCTCCCCCCAAAATTCCTACTTTTCCCCCCCAAATTCCCACCTTTTCCCCCAAATTCTGAAATTCCCCTGCCAAATTCCCACATTTGCCCCCAAATTCCCACTTTTTCCCCCCAAATTCCCATTTTCTTCCAAAATTCCCACATTTTCACCCAAATTCTGAAAATCCCCCTCAACTTCCCACATTTGCCCCCAATTCCCACATTTTCCCCCAAACCCGTCACTTTTTCCCCAAAATCCCCACATTTTCCCCCCAAATTCCCACATATTTCCCCCAAATTCCCACCTTTTCCCCCAATTTCTGAAATTCCCCTGCCAAATTCCCACATTTTCCCCAAATCCCCACATTTTCCCCCCAAATTCCCATTTTCTTCCAAAATTCCCACATTTTCACCCAAATTCTGAAAATCCCCCTCAACTTCCCACATTTGCCCCCAAATTCCCACTTTTTCCTCCCAAACCCATCACTTTTTCCCCAAATCCCCACATTTTCCCCCCAAATTCCCACATTTTCCCCCGAAATTCCAGAACTTATCCCCCAAATTCCCACATTTGCCCCCAAATTCCCACATTTTCCCCCAAACCCGTCACTTTTTCCCCAAAATCCCCACATTTTCCCCCCAAATTCCCACATATTTCCCCCAAATTCCCACATTTTCCCCCAAATTCCCAAGCTTCAGACGGAAGCCTTTCACTGTCACCGCCCCCAAGGCTCATTCCACTGTTAATTAGCAGGAAGAGCTTCGTTAGCACTAATTGGGGCTGGCGGTGGTTGGGAAACATTGCAGTGCTGTGGGGACGGAATCACCGAACCTCCGGGATCCCCAAATCCAACCACAGCCATCACACACCAACCTGAGACCCTAAATGGGATCATGGGGTCTTTAGGGTCAGGAAATCCCTTTAGGACCACCAAATGCACCCATCACCACCATGGACACCAACCTGAGACCCTAAATGAGATCATGGGATCTTTAGGGTCAGGAAACCCTTCTGAGACCACCAAGACCACCCAAGACCACCATAGACACCAACAGGAGACCCTAAATGGGATCACGGGGTCTTTAGGGTCAGGAAATTCCACTGAGACCACCAAGACCACCCATCACCACCATAGACACCAACCTGAGACCCTAAACGGGATCACGGAGTCTTTAGGGTCAGGAAATCCCTCTGGGACCACCAATACCACCCAACAACACCATGGACATCAACCCATGACCCTCAATGGGATCGTGGGACCATCAGGCTCTGAAATCCCCCCGAGACCACCAACTCCATCCACCACACCACGTCCATAATGGGATCGTGGCACCATTAGGGCCTAAAATCCCTCTGGGAACACCAACTCCATCCCAAACCACCATAGACACCAACCCGTGACCCTAAATGGGATCACGGGGTCTTTAGGGTCAGGAAATCCCTTTAGGACAACCAAAAGCACCCATCACAACCATGGCCCGCCAACCTGAGGCCCTAAATGGGATCACTAGGTCTTTAGGGTCACGAAATCCCCTTAGCACCACCAAATGAACCCATCAAAACCATGGCCCACCAACAGGAGACCCTAAATGGGATCATCGGATCTTTAGGGTCAGGGAATCCTACTGGGACAACCAACATCACCCAACACCACCATGGCTACCAACAGGAGACCCTAAATGGGATCATGGGGTCTTAAGGGTCAGGAAATCCCTTTAGGACCACCAAATGCACCCATCCCCAACACGGACAGCAACCTGAGACCCTAAATGGGATCATGGGATCTTTAGGGTCTGAAATCCCTCCGGAACCACCAACCCCATCCACCACACCACGTCCATAATGGGATCGTGGCACCATCAGGGCCTGAAATCCCTCTGGGACCACAAACCCCATCCATCCCCACCATGGACACCAACCTGAGACCCTAAATGGGATCATGGGGTCTTTAGGGTCAGGAAACCCTACTGGGACAACCAACTCCATCCACCACCACCATAGACCCCAACCTGAGACCCTAAATGGGATCATGGGGTCTTTAGGGTCAGGAAACTCTTCTGAGACCACCAAGACCACCCAAGACCACCATAGACACCAACAGGAGACCCTAAATGGGATCACGGGGTCTTTAGGGTCAGGAAATCCCTCTGAGACCACCAAGACCACCCATCCCCACCATGACCACCAACCTGAGACCCTAAATGGGACCATGGGGTCTTTAGGGTCAGGAAATCCCTCTGGGACCACCAAGACCACCCAACACCACCATGGCCACCAACCCGTGACCCTCAATGGGATCGTGGGACCATCAGGCTCTGAAATCCCCCCAGAACCACCAACTCCATCCACCACACCACGTCCATAATGGGATCGTGGCACCATTAGGGCCTGAAATCCCTCTGGGACCACCAACTCCATCCAAAACCACCATAGACCCCAACCCGTGACCCTAAATGGGATCATGGGGTCTTAAGGGTCAGGAAATCCCTTTAGGACCACCAAATGCACCCATCACCACCATGGACACCAACGTGAGACCCTAAATGAGATCATGGGATCTTTAGGGTCAGGAAACCCTTCTGAGACCACCAAGACCACCCAAGACCACCATAGACACCAACAGGAGACCCTAAATGGAATCATGGGGTCTTTAGGGTCAGGAAATTCCACTGAGACCACCAAGACCACCCATCACCACCATAGACACCAACAGGAGACCCTAAATGGGATCACGGAGTCTTTAGGGTCAGGAAATCCCTCTGGGACCACCAAGACCACCCAACAACACCATGGACATCAACCCATGACCCTCAATGGGATCGTGGGACCTTTAGGCCCTGAAATCCCTCTGGGACCACCAACTCCATCCGCCACACCACGTCCATAATGGGATCGTGGCACCATCAGGCTCTGAAATCCCTCTGGGACCACCAACCCCATTCATCACCATGGACACCAACCTGAGACCCTCAATGGGATCGTGGGACCATCAGGGTCTGAAATCCCCCCGGAACCACCAACTCCATCCACCACACCACGTCCATAATGGGATCGTGGCACCATTAGGGCCTGAAATCCCTCTGGGACCACCAACTCCATCCAAAACCACCATAGACCCCAACCCGTGACCCTAAATGGGATCATGGGGTCTTAAGGGTCAGGAAATCCCTTTAGGACCACCAAATGCACCCATCACCACCATGGACACCAACGTGAGACCCTAAATGGGATCACGGGATCTTTAGGGTCAGGAAACCCTTCTGAGACCACCAAGACCACCATAGACACCAACAGGAGACCCTAAATGGAATCATGGGGTCTTTAGGGTCAGGAAATCCCACTGAGGCCACCAAGACCACCCAAGACCACCATAGACACCAACAGGAGACCCTAAATGGGATCACGGAGTCTTTAGGGTCAGGAAATCCCTCTGGGACCACCAATACCACCCAACAACACCATGGACATCAACCCATGACCCTCAATGGGATCGTGGGACCATCAGGCTCTGAAATCCCCCCGGGAGCACCAACTCCATCCACCACACCACGTCCATAATGGGATCGTGGCACCATTACAGCCTGAAATCCCTCTGGGACCACCAACCCCATTCATCACCATGGACACCAACCTGAGACCCTCAATGGGATCGTGGGACCATCAGGCTCTGAAATCCCCCCGGGAGCACCAACTCCATCCTCCAAACCACATCCATAGTGGGATCGTGGCACCAATAGGGCCTGAAATCCCCCCAAGACCACCACCCCCATCTCCCACCCCCCACCCCCCTCCACCGCGCCATCCCCCCGACCCCATCGGTCCCGCGGGGGCGGAGCGGCGGTTCCCTTACCCCAACCTCTCCTTGCTCTCCTCCGGCGTCAGTTGGTCGAAGGTTTTGGCCTCGTCGGCCCCCAGGAAGGCGTCGTGGTCGTAATCGAAGCTCTGAGCGTCGTCGTGGGCTTTGTCGCTCAGCGGGGCCTCGTGGTGAACGCGCTCCTTCTTCTCCGTGGGTTTGCTGGCCACGCACGCCACGCACAGAGAGAGGCAAAGCAGCAGCTCCAGGGTGCTCATGGTGGACCGCCGGCCGCCTGGGGAAAGGGGGAGAGGGGAGGAGGTAAGGAAGGGGTTAAGGAGAGGGGGGAGGGTGGTTCGGGGGGGAGGGTTGGCGGGGGGGAGGGTGGGGTGGGGTGGGAGGGAGGAGGGAGGGAGGAGAAGGGTGGAGAGAAGGAGGGAGGAAAGAGGAGGGAAGGAGGGAGGAAGAAGGGTGGAGGAGAGAAGGAAGGAGGAAAGAGGAGAGAAGAAGGAGAGAAGGAGGGAGGAAAGAGGAGGGAAGGAGGGAGAAGGGTGGAGGAGAGAAGGAGGGAGGAAAGAGGAGGGAGGGAGGGTGGAGGAGAGAAGAAGGGAGGAAAGAGGAGGGAAGGAGGGAGAAGGGTGGAGGAGAGAAGGAGGGAGGAAAGAGGAGGGAGGGAAGGAGGGTGGAGGAGAGAAGGAGGGAGGAAAGAGCAAAGCAGCAGCTCCAGGGTGCTCATGGTGGACCGCCGGCCGCCTGGGGAAAGGGGGAGAGGGGAGGAGGTAAGGAAGGGGTTAAGGAGAGGGGGGAGGGTGGTTCGGGGGGGAGGGTCGGTGGGGGGGAGGGTGGGGTGGGGTGGGAGGGAGGAGGGAGGGAGGAGAAGGGTGGAGGAGAGAAGGAGGGAGGAAAGAGGAGGGAGGGAGGAGAGAAGGAGGGAGGAAAGAGGAGGGAGGGAAGGAGGGTGGAGGAGAGAAGGAGGGAGGAAAGAGGAGGGAAGGAGGGAGAAGGGTGGAGGAGAGAAGGAGGGAGGAAAGAGCAAAGCAGCAGCTCCAGGGTGCTCATGGTGGACCGCCGGCCGCCTGGGGAAAGGGGGAGAGGGGAGGAGGTAAGGAAGGGGTTAAGGAGAGGGGGGAGGGTGGTTCGGGGGGGAGGGTCGGTGGGGGGGAGGGTGGGGTGGGGTGGGAGGGAGGAGGGAGGGAGGAGAAGGGTGGAGGAGAGAAGGAGGGAGGAAAGAGGAGGGAGGGAGGAGAGAAGGAGGGAGGAAAGAGGAGGGAGGGAAGGAGGGTGGAGGAGAGAAGGAGGGAGGAAAGAGGAGGGAAGGAGGGAGAAGGGTGGAGGAGAGAAGGAGGGAGGAAAGAGCAAAGCAGCAGCTCCAGGGTGCTCATGGTGGACCGCCGGCCGCCTGGGGAAAGGGGGAGAGGGGAGGAGGTAAGGAAGGGGTTAAGGAGAGGGGGGAGGGTCGGTGGGGGGGAGGGTGGGGTGGGGTGGGAGGGAGGAGGGAGGGAGGAAAGAGGAGGGAGGGAGGGAGGGAGAAGGGTGGAGGAGAGAAGGAGAGAGGAAAGAGGAGCGAGGTAGAAGAGAAGGAGGGAGGAAAGAGGAGGGAGGGAGGAGGGCGGGAGGGAGAAGGTTGGAGGAGAGGAGGAGGGAGGAAAGAGGAGGGAGGGAGAAGGAGAAGAGAGGGAGGGAGGAGGGAGGAGAGAAGGAGGGAGGAAAGAGGAGGGAAGGAGGAGGGAGGGAGGAGGGTGGAGGAGAGAAGGAGGGAGGAAAGAGAAGGGAGGGAGGAGAGAAGGAGGGAGGAAAGAGGAGGGAGGGAGGAGGGTGGAGGAGAGAAGGAGGGAGGAAAGAGAAGGGAGGGAGGAGGGAGGGAGGGAGAAGGGTGGAGGAGAGAAGGAGGGAGGAAAGAGGAGGGAGGGAGGAGAGGAGGGAGGAAAGAGGAGGGAGGGAGGGTGGAGGAGAGAAGGAGGGAAGGAGGGTGGAGGAGAGAAGGAGGGAAGAAAGAGGAGGGAGGGAGAAGGAGAAGAGAGGGAGGGAGGAGGGAGGAGAGAAGGAGGGAGGAAAGAGGAGGGAAGGAGGAGGGAGGGAGAAGGGTGGAGGAGAGAAGGAAGGAGGAAAGAGGAGGGAGGGAGAAGGAGAAGAGAGGGAGGGAGGGGTAGGGAGGAGAGAAGGAGGGAGGATAGAGGAGGGAGGGAGGAGGGAGGAGAGAAGGAGGGAGGAAAGAGGAGGGAGGGAGGAGGGAGGAGAGAAGGAGGTGCCCCCCACCCCCCAACCTCCCCCCCCTCATTGCTGCGGATCCGGACCCACATCGACCCCCCCGGGGCAGCACCCACAGCCCCCATCTCGGAGCCACGGTGGCACCCCGGGGACACCGCGACCCACCGCGACCCACTGCGACCCACCGCGTCCCGTCCGCCCTGGGCGGCCCCGTCACAACTTGGGGGTCAGCCAAGACAAACAGGCAGGGCAAGGACGGGTGGGGGGACGGACAGCACACGTGGGGGGGGGGAGGTCCCGGGATCACTCTTGTGGGGTTTGGGGTTGATCCCGAGTGTGGGATCCATGGGTTTGGCCATTGAGGGTCCCGACACGCCACGGGTTTGGGATCCATCTGGGAGGTCATTGGGGAACCCAACACACCACGGGTTTGGGATCCATGGGTTTGGCCATTGGGGGTCCCAACACGCCATGGGTTCGGGATTCATCTGTGGGGTCATAGGGGACCCCAAAACACCACGGGTTTGGGATCCATCCATTTGGACATTGGGGATCCCAATGCACCACGGGTTTGGGATCCCATCCATTGGGTCATAGGGGATCCCAATACACCGCAGGTTTGGGATCAATCAGTTTGGACATTGGGGACCCCAACTCACCACGGGTTTGGGATCCATCTGTGGGGTCATTGGGGATCCTAAAGCACCGCAGGTTTGGGATCCATCCATTGGGTCATAGGGGATCCCAATGCATCACAGGTTTGGGATCCATGGGTTTGGCCATTGGGGATCCCAACACGCCATGGGTTTGGGATTCATCTGTGGGGTCAATGGGGATCCCAATGCACCGCAGGTTTGGGATCCATCAGTTTGGCCATTGGGGACCCCAATGCACCGCAGGTTTGGGATCCATTGGTTTGACCATTGGGGATCCCAATGCACCACGGGTTTGGGATCCATCTGTGGGGTCACTGGGGATCCCAATGCACCACGGGTTTGGGATCCCATCCATTGGGTCATAGGGGACCCCAACACAACATGGGTTTGGGATCCATCTGTGGGGTCACTGGGGATCCCAATACACTATGGGTTTGGGATCCATCTGTTGGGTCATAGGGGATCCCAATACACTACGGGTTTGGGATCCATCTGTGGGGTCACTGGGGATCCTAAAGCACCACAGGTTTGGGATCCATCTGTTGGGTTATAGGGGACCTCAACACACCACGCGTTTGGGATCCATTCAGTGGGACATAGGGGACCCCAAAACACCACGGGTTTGGGATCAACCCATTAGCTCACTGGGGATCCCAACACACCATGGGGATCCTAAAGCACCGCAGGTTTGGGATCCATCCATTGGGTCAGTGGGGACCCCAATTCACGACGGGTTCAGGATCCATCTGTGGGGTCACTGGGGATCCCAATTAACCATGGGTTTGGGATCCATCCAGTGGGACATGGGGACCCCAAAACACCACGGGTTTGGGATCCATTGGTTTGACCATTGGGGATCCCAATGCACCACGGGTTTGGGATCCATCCAGTGGGACATAGGGGATCCCAATGCACCATGGGTTTGGGATCCATGGATTTGGCCATAGGGGATCCCAACGCACCATGGGTGTGGGATTCATCTGTGGGGTCATAGGGGACCCCAAAACACCACGGGTTTGGGATCCATCTGTGGGGTCATAGGGGATCCCACTGCACCACGGGTTTGGGATCCATCCATTTGGACATTGGGGATCCCAATGCACCATGGGTGTGGGATTCATCTGTGGGGTCATAGGGGACCCCAACACACCATGGGTTTGGGATCCATTGGTGTGACCATTGGAGATCCCAATGCACCACGGGGTCGGGATCCATCTGCTGGGTTATAGGGGACCCCAATTCACGACGGGTTCGGGATCCATCTGAGGGGACATTGGGGATCCCAATGCACAGTGAATTTGGGGTCCACCCCTGTGGTCTTTGGGGTTCCCAACCCCACATGAGTTTGGGGTCCGGCCCTTAGGAACCACTGAGCACCCCAAATTGGGGTCCCATTGCTTTGGCCATTGAGGACCCCCACACCCCATGAGTTTGGGATCCACCCCTTTGGTCTTTGGGGTTCCCAACCCCACATGAGTTTGGGGTCCAGCCCTTAAAAGCCACAGAGTACCCCAAGTTGGGGTCCCATTCATTTGGCCATTGGGGATCCCAACCCCACATGAGTTTGGGGTCCGGCCCTTAGGAACCACAGAGCACCCCAAGTTGGGCTCCCATTGCTTTGGACATTGGGGATCCCAAATGCACCCCGACATTACGGATCCCAATGCAGTGTGGATCAATCCATGGGGTTAATGGGGATCCCAACACACACCAAGTTTGGGATCGGGCCATGATGGACCCCGGGACACCCCAAGTCTGGCTCCCATCGCTTTGGCCATTGGGGATCCCAACCCCACATGAGTTTGGGGTCTGGCCCTTAGGAACCACTGAGCACCCCAAGTTGGGGTCCCATTGCTTTGGCCATTGGGGATCCCAATGCACAGTGAATTTGGGGTCCGGCTCTTAGGAACCACAGAGCACCCCAAGTTGGGGTCCCATGGCTTTGGCCATTGGGGACCCCCACACCCCGTGAGTTTGGGGTCCACCCCTTTGGTCTATGGGGATCCCAACCCCACATGAGTTTGGGTCCAGCCCTTAGAAACCACAAAGCACCCCAAGTCGGGCTCCCATTGCTTTGGCCATTGGGGACCCCCACACCCCATGACTTTGGGATCCATCCCTTTGGTCTTTGGGGTTCCCAACCCCACATCATTTTGGGGTCTGATCTTAGGAACCACGGAGCACCCCAACTTTGGGTCCCATTGCTTTGGCCATTGGGGATCCCAATGCACGCTGAGTTTGGAGTCCACCCCTTTGGTCGTTGGGGTTCCCCACCCCACATGATTTTGGGGTCCGGCCTTTCGGAACCACAGAGCACCCCAAGTTGGGGTCCCATTGCTTTGGCCATTGGGGACCCCAATGCACAGTGAAACTGGGGTCCACCCCTTTGGTCTTTGGGGATCCCAACCCCACATGAGTTTGGGGTCCGGCCTTTCGGAACCACAGAGCACCCCAAGTTGGGGTCCCATTGCTTTGGCCATTGGGGTTCCCAACCCTAAATGAGTTTGGGGTCCGGCCCTTAGGAACCACAGAGCACCCCAAGTTGGGGTCCCATCGCTTTGGCCATTGGGGATCCCAAATGCACCCCCACATTACAAATCCCAATGCAGTGCGGATCCATCCATGGGGTTAATGGGGATCCCAACACACCCCAAGTTTGGGATCTGGCCATGATGGACCCCGGGACACCCCAAGATGGGTTCCCATCGCTTTGGCCATTGGGGATCCCAACCCCACATGAGTTTGGGGTCTGGCCCTTAGGAAGCACACAGCACCCCAAGTTGGGCTCCCATTGCTTTGGCCATTGGGGATCCCAATGCACAGTGAATTTGGGGTCCGGCTCTTAGGAACCACAGAGCACCCCAAGTTGGGGTCCCATGGCTTTGGCCATTGGGGACCCCCACACCCCGTGAGTTTGGGATCCACCCCTTTGGTCTTTGGGGTTCCCAACCCCACATAAGTTTGGGGTCCGGCCCTTAGGAACCACAGAGCACCCCAAGTTGGGGTCCCATTGCTTTGGCCATTGGGGATCCCAACCCTATATGAGTTTGGGGTCCGAACCCTTAGGAACCACAGAGCACCCCAAGTTGGGGTCCCATTGCTTTGGCCATTGGGGTCCCCAACCCCACGAGTTTGGGATCCACCCCTTTGGTCTTTGGGGTTCCCAACCCCACTTCATTTTGGGGTCCACCCCTTTGGTCTTTGGGGTTCCCAACTCCAAATGATTTTGGGGTCCGGCCTTTCGGAACCACAGAGCACCCCAAGTTGGGGTCCCATTGCTTTGGCCATTGGGGACCCCAATGCACAGTGAAATTGGGGTCCACCCCTTTGGTCTTTGGGGATCCCAACCCTATATGAGTTTGGGGTCCGGCCCTTAGGAACCACAGAGCACCCCAAGTGTGGCTCCCATCGCTTTGGCCATTGGGGATCCCAATGCACAGTGAATTTGGGGTCCACCCCTTTGGTCTTTGGGGTTCCCAACCCCACATCATTTTGGGGTCCACCCCTTTGGTCTTTGGGGTTCCCACCCCACATGATTTTGGGGTCCGGCCCTTAAGAACCACACAGCACCCCAAGTTGGGGTCCCATTGCTTTGGCCATTGGGGACCCCAACCCCACATCATTTTGGGGTCCACCCCTTTGGTCTTTGGGGTTCCCACCCCACATGATTTTGGGGTCCGGCCATGACGGCTCCCGGGACACCCCAACTTTGCCTCCCATCGCTTTGCCCATTTGGGGTCCCCCCCTCCCTCCGCTCTTCGGCACCGCACCGCACCGCCCCACCCGCGGGGACCCCCCGGCGGCGCCCACGTGGGACCGGAGCGGCACCGGCCGCGCTCCCACCCCGCGGTTCCCACGGCGACGACGCCCCTCCCCCCCCCGTTGCCCCTCCCCGCTCCTCCCCCCGCCTCCATCCCCCCCTCCCCTACCGGACCCCCTCCCCCCCCCACCGTTACCCACCGCTCCGCCGCCGCCGCCCCTCTCTCCGCCGCTCCGCTCCGCCGACCGGAAGTAGCGCCGCGCCACGCCGCACGCTCCCGCCTCCTCCCGCCCTCCCGCTCCGCTGACCAATCAGCGCGCCGCCACGCCTCGCCCGCCTCCATACGCCGTGCGCTGACTGGTTCCACCCGCCGCCCGTCAGCGCGTCGTCCCGCCCCTCTCTCTCCGCCCACCTGTAGCCCTGCCCCTTCTTTCCCCGCCGCGGGCGCCGATTGGCCGCAAAGCGCCACGTCCTCAGGCGCGCGCCGGTTGCTGGCCACGCCCACCCCGGCGCCTCCCCGCACTGCGCATGCGCGGCGGCAGAGCGGCGGGACGCAGCCGCGGTCACGTGGGGGGCGGATGGGGTTTGGGGTCGGGATTGGGGTCAGGGTTGGGGTTGGGGTCAGAGTTGAGGTTTGGGGTTGGGATTGGGGTCAGGGTTGAGGTTTGGGGTCAGGGTTGAGGTTAAGGTTTGGGGTCAGAGTTGGGATTGGGGTCAGAGTTGGGGTTTGGGGTCGGGATTGGGATTGGGGTCAGGATTGGGATTGGAGTCAGAGTTGAGGTTTGGGGTCGGGGTTGGGATTGGGGTCAGGGTTGAGATTTGGGGTCAGGGTTGGGATTGGGGTCAGAGTTGAGGTTTGGGGTCGGGGTTGGGATTGGGGTCAGGGTCGGGGTTTGGGGTTGGGCTTGGGATTAGGGTCAGGGTTAAGGTTTGGGGTCAGGGTTGGGATTGGGGTCAGAGTTGAGGTTTGGGGTTGGGATTGGGGGTCTGGGTTTGGGGTCAGAGTTGAGGTTTGGGGTCAGGGTTGGGATTGGGGTCAGGGTTGAGATTTGGGGTCAGGATTGGGATTGGGGTCAGAGTTGGGATTGGAGTCAGAGTTAAGGTTTGGGGTCAGGGTTGGGATTGGGGTCAGGGTTGGGATTGGGGTCAGAGTTGAGGTTTGGGGTCGGGGTTGGGATTGGGGTCAGGGTCGGGGTTTGGGGTTGGGCTTGGGATTAGGGTCAGGGTTAAGGTTTGGGGTCAGGGTTGGGATTGGGGTCAGAGTTGAGGTTTGGGGTCAGAGTTGGGGTTTGGGGTCGGGATTGGGGTCAGGGTTGAGGTTTAGGGTCGGGATTGGGATTGGGGTCAGGATTGGGATTGGGGTCAGGGTTGGGATTGGGGTCAGAATTAAGGTTTGGGGTCGGGATTGGGATCAGGGTTGAGGTTTAGGGTCAGCGTTGGGATTGGGGTCAGGGTTGAGGTTTGGGGTTGGGTTTGGGGTCAGGGTTGGGGTTTGGATCAGAGTTAAGGATTGGGGTCGGGGTTGGGATTGGGATCAGAGTTAAGGTTTGGGGTCAGGGTTGGGATTGGGGTCAGAGTTGAGGTTTGGGGTCAGAGTTGGGGTTTGGGGTCGGGATTGGGGTCAGGGTTGAGGTTTAGGGTCGGGATTGGGATTGGGGTCAGGATTGGGATTGGGGTCAGAATTAAGGTTTGGGGTTGGGATTGGCGGTCAGGGTTGGGATTGGGATCAGAGTTAAGGTTTAGGATTGAGATTGGGTTTGGGATTGGGGTCAGGGTTGAGGTTTGGGGTTGGGAATGGGATCCGGGTTGGGATTGGGGTCAGAGTTAAGGGTTGGGGTTGGGATTGGGGTCAGGGTTAAGATTTGGGGTTGGGATTGGGATTGGGATCAGGTTAAGGTTTGGGGTTGGGTTTGGGGTCAGTGTTGGGGTTTGGATCAGAGTTAAGGATTGGGGTCAGGGTTGGGATTGGGGTCAGAGTTAAGGTGTAGGGTTGGGGTTCAGATTGGGGTCAGAGTTAAGGTTTGGGGTTGGGATTGGGGTCAGGGTTGGGATTGGGGTCAGAGTTAAGGTTTGGGGTTGGGTTTGGGGTCAGGGTTCAGGTTAAGGGTTGGGATTCGGGTCAGGGTTAAGGTTTAGGGTTGGGGTTGGGGTTGGGATTGAGGTCAGGGTTATGGTTTGGGGTTGAGAAAGGGATCAGGGTTGGGATTGGGGTCAGAGTTAAGGTTTGGGGTTGGGATTGGGGTCAGGGTTGGGATTGGGGTCAGAGTTAAGGGTTGGGGTTGCGGTTGGGGTCAGTGTTAAGGTTTGGGGTTGGGATTGGGGTCAGGGTTGGGATTGGGATTGGGATCAGGTTAAGGTTTAGGGTTGAGTTTGGGGTCAGTGTTGGGGTTGGGATCAGAGTTAAGGTTTAGGGTTGGGGTTGGGTTTGAGGTCAGGATTAAGGTTTGGGGTCAGGGTTGGGATTGGGGTCAGAGTTAAGGTTTGGGGTTGGGTTTGGGGTCAGGGTTAAGGTTTGGGGTCAGGATTGGGATTGGGGTCAGGATTGAGGTTTGTGGTTGGGATTGGGGTCAGGGTTGGGGTCAGGGTTGGGATTGGGATCAGAGTTAAGGTTTGGGGTCGGGGTTGGGATTGGGGTCGGGATTGGGATTGGGGTCAGAGTTAAGGGTTGGGGTTGGGATTGGGGTCAGAGTTAAGGTTTGGGGTCGGGATTGGGATTGGGGTCAGGGTTGGGGTTTGGGGTTGGGATTGGGGGTCTGGGTTTTGGGTCAGAGTTAAGGTTTGGGGTCAGGGTTGGGATTGGGGTCAGGGTTGAGGTTTGGGGTTGGGATTGGGATTGGGGTCAGGGTTGGGATTGGGGTCAGAGTTAAGGTTTAGGGTTGGGGTTCAGATTGGGGTCAGGGTTGGGATTGGGGTCAGGGTTGAGACTGGGGTCAGAGTTAAGGTTTGGGGTCGGGGTTCAGATTGGGGTCAGGGTTGAGGTTTGGGGTTGGGCTTGGGATTAGGGTCAGGGTTAAGGTTTGGGGTCAGGGTTGGGATTGGGGTCAGAGTTGAGGTTTGGGGTCAGAGTTGGGGTTTGGGGTCGGGATTGGGGTCAGGGTTGAGGTTTAGGGTCGGGATTGGGATTGGGGTCAGGATTGGGATTGGGGTCAGAATTAAGGTTTGGGGTTGGGATTGGCGGTCAGGGTTGGGATTGGGATCAGAGTTAAGGTTTAGGATTGAGATTGGGTTTGGGATTGGGGTCAGGGTTGAGGTTTGGGGTTGGGAATGGGATCCGGGTTGGGATTGGGGTCAGAGTTAAGGGTTGGGGTTGGGATTGGGGACAGGGTTAAGATTTGGGGTTGGGATTGGGATTGGGATCAGGTTAAGGTTTGGGGTTGGGTTTGGGGTCAGTGTTGGGGTTTGGATCAGAGTTAAGGATTGGGGTCAGGGTTGGGATTGGGGTCAGAGTTAAGGTGTAGGGTTGGGGTTCAGATTGGGGTCAGGGTTGGGTTTGGGGTCAGAGTTAAGGTTTGGGGTTGGGATTGGGATTGGGGTCAGGGTTGGGATTGGGGGTCAGGGTTAAGGTTTGCGGTTGGGTTTGGGGTCAGGGTTGGGATTGGGGTCAGAGTTAAGGGTTGGGGTTGGGGTTAGGATTGGGGTCAGAGTTAAGGTTTGGGGTTGGGATTGGGATTGGGGTCAGGGTTGGGATTGGGGGTCAGGGTTAAGGTTTGGGGTTGGGATTGGGGTCAGGGTTGGGATTGGGGTCAGAGTTAAGGGTTGGGGTTGGGGTTGGGGTCAGTGTTAAGGGTTGGGGTTGGGATTGGGGTCAGGGTTGGGATTGGGGTCAGGTTAAGGTTTAGGATTGAGTTTGGGGTCAGTGTTGGGGTTGGGATCAGAGTTAAGGTTTAGGGTTGGGGTTGGGTTTGAGGTCAGGATTAAGGTTTGGGGTCAGGGTTGGGATTGGGGTCAGAGTTAAGGTTTGGGGTTGGGTTTGGGGTCAGGGTTCAGGTTAAGGGTTGGGATTGGGGTTGTGATGCCAACAGACTTCCAGCGCCACCCTAATTAGAGCCATGGGGCATTAACGTCAGGTCCTATAGGACCACATCCCATTCCCCATTCGTGTTCCTATAGCACCACATCCCACCCCCTATATGAGTTCCTATAGGACCACATCCCCCCGTACAGCATGTTCCTATAGTCCCACATCCCCCTCCCTATATGAGTTCCTATAGGATCATGTCCCTATATGAGTTCCTATAGGCCCCCATCCCCCCCTATATGAGTTCCTATAGGCCCCCATTCCCCACCCTATATGAGTTCCTACAGTACCGCACCCCCCCCATATGAGTTCCTATAGGACCCCATTCCCCTCCCTATATGAGTTCCTATAGGACCCCATCCCACCCCCTATAGGTGTTCCTATGGAACCACATCCTATTCCCTATAGCTGTTCCTATAGGCCCTCATCCCCCTCCCTACATGAGTTCCTATAGGATCACGTCCCTATATGAGTTCCTATAGCCCCCCACCCCCCCCCCCATATGAGTTCCTATAGGACCCCATCCTAATCCCTATATGAGTTCCTATAGGACCACATACCCCTCCCTATATGAGTTCCTATAGGACCACATACCCCCCCCTACAGCTGTTCCTATAGGACCACATCCCCCTCCCTGTATGAGTTCCCATAGTCCCCCTTCCACCTCCTATATGAGTTCCCATAGGCCGACATCCCCCCCCTATATGAGTTCCTATAGGCCCCCATTCCCCTTCCCTATATGAGTTCCTATAGGACCCCATCCCCCACCCTATATGAGTTCCTATAGTCCCCCATCCCCCCCCCATATGAGTTCCTATAGTCCCCCATCCCCCTCCCTATATGAGTTCCTATAGGATCACGTCCCTATATGAGTTCCTATAGTCCCCCATCCCCCCCCATATGAGTTCCTATAGTCCCCCATCGCCCCTATATGAGTTCCTATAGGATCACGTCCCTATATGAGTTCCTATAGTCCCCCATCCCCCCCTACATCTGTCCCTATTGTCTCCCATCCCCCACCCTATATGAGTTCCTACAGTACCGCACACCCCCCCATATGAGTTCCTATAGGATTACGTCCCTATATGAGTTCCTATAGGTCCCCATCCCACCCTATATGAGTTCCTATAGGATCACATCCCTATATGAGTTCCTATAGGCCCCCATCCCCCCCTATATGAGTTCCTATAGGCCCCCATCCCCCCCTATATGAGTTCCTATAGGATCACGTCCCGATATGAGTTCCTATAGTCCCCCATCGCCCCCTATATGAGTTCCTATAGTCCCCCTTCCCACCCTATATGAGTTCCTATAGGCCCCCATCGCCCCCTATATGAGTTCCTATAGGCCCCCATCCCCCCCTATAGCTGTTCCCATCGGCCCCCATCCCCCACCCTATATGAGTTCCTATAGTCCCCCATCCCCCCCTATATGAGTTCCTATAGGATCACGTCCCCGATATGAGTTCCTATAGTCCCCCATCCCCCCCTATATGAGTTCCTATAGTCCCCCATCGCCCCCTATATGAGTTCCTATAGGCCCCCATCCCCCCGTATATGAGTTCCTATAGGATCACATCCCGATATGAGTTCCTATAGTCCCCCATCGCCCCCTATATGAGTTCCTATAGTCCCCCATCGCCCCCTATATGAGTTCCTATAGGCCCCCATCCCCCCGTATATGAGTTCCTATAGGATCACGTCCCGATATGAGTTCCTATAGTCCCCCATCCCCCCCTATATGAGTTCCTATAGTCCCCCATCCCCCCCTATATGAGTTCCTATAGGATCACGTCCCGATATGAGTTCCTATTGTCCCCCATCCCCCCCTATATGAGTTCCTATAGTCCCCCATCCCCCCCCTATATGAGTTCCTATAGTCCCCCATCCCCCCCTATATGAGTTCCTATAGTCCCCCATCCCCCCCTATATGAGTTCCTATAGTCCCCCATCCCCCCCTATATGAGTTCCTATAGTCCCCCATCCCCCCCTATATGAGTTCCTATAGGATCACGTCCCGATATGAGTTCCTATAGTCCCCCATCGCCCCCTATATGAGTTCCTATAGTCCCCCATCCCCCCCTATATGAGTTCCTATAGGCCCCCATCCCCCCCTATAGCTGTTCCCATAGGCCCCCATCCCCCCCTATATGAGTTCCTATAGGATCACGTCCCTATATGAGTTCCTATAGTCCCCCATCGCCCCCTATATGAGTTCCTATAGTCCCCCATCGCCCCCTATATGAGTTCCTATAGTCCCCCATCGCCCCCTATATGAGTTCCTATAGTCCCCCATCCCCCCCCCTATATGAGTTCCTATAGGATCACGTCCCTATATGAGTTCCTATAGTCCCCCATCGCCCCCATATGAGTTCCTATAGTCCCCCATCGCCCCCTATATGAGTTCCTATAGTCCCCCATCGCCCCCTATATGAGTTCCTATAGTCCCCCATCCCCCCCTATATGAGTTCCTATAGTCCCACTTCCCCCCCTATATGAGTTCCTATAGTCCCCCATCCCCCCCTATATGAGTTCCTATAGTCCCCCATCCCCCCCTATATGAGTTCCTATAGTCCCCCATCCCCCCCTATATGAGTTCCTATAGGCCCCCATCCCCCCCTATAGCTGTTCCCATAGGCCCCAATCCCCCACCCTATATGAGTTCCTATAGGATCACGTCCCGATATGAGTTCCTATAGTCCCCCATCGCCCCCTATATGAGTTCCTATAGTCCCCCATCGCCCCCTATATGAGTTCCTATAGTCCCCCATCGCCCCCTATATGAGTTCCTATAGTCCCCCATCCCCCCCCTATATGAGTTCCTATAGGATCACGTCCCTATATGAGTTCCTATAGTCCCCCATCGCCCCCTATATGAGTTCCTATAGTCCCCCATCCCCCCCTATATGAGTTCCTATAGGCCCCCATCCCCCCCTATAGCTGTTCCCATAGGCCCCCATCCCCCCCTATATGAGTTCCTATAGGATCACGTCCCTATATGAGTTCCTATAGTCCCCCATCCCCCCCTATATGAGTTCCTATAGTCCCCCATCGCCCCCTATATGAGTTCCTATAGTCCCCCATCGCCCCCTATATGAGTTCCTATAGTCCCCCATCCCCCCCCCTATATGAGTTCCTATAGGATCACGTCCCTATATGAGTTCCTATAGTCCCCCATCGCCCCCTATATGAGTTCCTATAGTCCCCCATCGCCCCCTATATGAGTTCCTATAGTCCCCCATCGCCCCCTATATGAGTTCCTATAGTCCCCCATCCCCCCCTATATGAGTTCCTATAGTCCCACTTCCCCCCCTATATGAGTTCCTATAGTCCCCCATCCCCCCCTATATGAGTTCCTATAGTCCCCCATCCCCCCCTATATGAGTTCCTATAGTCCCCCATCCCCTCCTATATGAGTTCCTATAGGCCCCCATCCCCCCCTATATCTGTTCCCATAGGCCCCAATCCCCCACCCTATATGAGTTCCTATAGGATCACGTCCCTATATGAGTTCCTATAGTCCCCCATCCCCCCCTATATGAGTTCCTATAGTCCCCCATCCCCCCCCATATGAGTTCCTATGGGATCACGTCCCTATATGAGTTGTCATAGGCCCCCATCCCCCCCTACAGCGGTTCCTATAGCTGTTCCTATGGGACCACATCCCATTCCCTATATGAGTTCCTATAGGCCCCCATCCCCCCCTATAGCTGTTCCCATAGGCCCCCATCCCCCCCTATATGAGTTCCTATAGGATCACGTCCCTATATGAGTTCCTATAGTCCCCCATCCCCCCCTATATGAGTTCCTATAGTCCCCCATCCCCCCCCATATGAGTTCCTATAGGATCATGTCCCTATATGAGTTCCTATAGTCCCCCATCCCCCCCTATATGAGTTCCTATAGGATCACGTCCCGATATGAGTTCCTATAGTCCCCCATCGCCCCCTATATGAGTTCCTATAGTCCCCCATCCCCCCCTATATGAGTTCCTATAGGCCCCCATCCCCCCCTATAGCTGTTCCCATAGGCCCCCATCCCCCCCTATATGAGTTCCTATAGGATCACGTCCCTATATGAGTTCCTATAGTCCCCCATCGCCCCCTATATGAGTTCCTATAGTCCCCCATCGCCCCCTATATGAGTTCCTATAGTCCCCCATCGCCCCCTATATGAGTTCCTATAGTCCCCCATCCCCCCCCTATATGAGTTCCTATAGGATCACGTCCCTATATGAGTTCCTATAGTCCCCCATCGCCCCCTATGAGTTCCTATAGTCCCCCATCGCCCCCTATATGAGTTCCTATAGTCCCCCATCGCCCCCTATATGAGTTCCTATAGTCCCCCATCCCCCCCTATATGAGTTCCTATAGTCCCACTTCCCCCCCTATATGAGTTCCTATAGTCCCCCATCCCCCCCTATATGAGTTCCTATAGTCCCCCATCCCCCCGTATATGAGTTCCTATAGGATCACGTCCCGATATGAGTTCCTATAGTCCCCCATCCCCTCCTATATGAGTTCCTATAGGCCCCCATCCCCCCCTATATCTGTTCCCATAGGCCCCAATCCCCCACCCTATATGAGTTCCTATAGGATCACGTCCCGATATGAGTTCCTATAGTCCCCCATCGCCCCCTATATGAGTTCCTACAGTCCCCCATCGCCCCCTATATGAGTTCCTATAGTCCCCCATCCCCCCCTATATGAGTTCCTGTAGTCCCCCATCCCCCCCTATATGAGTTCCTATAGGATCACGTCCCTATATGAGTTCCTATAGTCCCCCATCCCCCCCCATATGAGTTCCTATAGGATCACGTCCCTATATGAGTTCCTATAGTCCCCCATCCCCCCCTATATGAGTTCCTATAGTCCCCCATCCCCCACCCTATATGAGTTCCTATAGGATCACGTCCCGATATGAGTTCCTATAGTCCCCCATCGCCCCCTATATGAGTTCCTATAGTCCCCCATCCCCCCCCTATATGAGTTCCTATAGGCCCCCATCCCCCCCTATAGCTGTTCCCATAGGCCCCCATCCCCCCCTATATGAGTTCCTATAGGATCACGTCCCTATATGAGTTCCTATAGTCCCCCATCCCCCCCTATATGAGTTCCTATAGTCCCCCATCGCCCCCTATATGAGTTCCTATAGTCCCCCATCGCCCCCTATATGAGTTCCTATAGTCCCCCATCCCCCCCCCTATATGAGTTCCTATAGGATCACGTCCCTATATGAGTTCCTATAGTCCCCCATCGCCCCCTATATGAGTTCCTATAGTCCCCCATCGCCCCCTATATGAGTTCCTATAGTCCCCCATCGCCCCCTATATGAGTTCCTATAGTCCCCCATCCCCCCCTATATGAGTTCCTATAGTCCCACTTCCCCCCCTATATGAGTTCCTATAGTCCCCCATCCCCCCCTATATGAGTTCCTATAGTCCCCCATCCCCCCCTATATGAGTTCCTATAGTCCCCCATCCCCTCCTATATGAGTTCCTATAGGCCCCCATCCCCCCCTATATCTGTTCCCATAGGCCCCAATCCCCCACCCTATATGAGTTCCTATAGGATCACGTCCCGATATGAGTTCCTATAGTCCCCCATCCCCCCCTATATGAGTTCCTATAGTCCCCCATCGCCCCCTATATGAGTTCCTATAGGATCACGTCCCTATATGAGTTCCTATAGTCCCCCATCCCCCCCTATATGAGTTCCTATAGTCCCCCATCCCCCCCCATATGAGTTCCTATGGGATCACGTCCCTATATGAGTTGTTATAGGCCCCCATCCCCCCCTACAGCGGTTCCTATAGCTGTTCCTATGGGACCACATCCCATTCCCTATATGAGTTCCTATAGGCCCCCATCCCCCCCTATAGCTGTTCCCATAGGCCCCCATCCCCCCCTATATGAGTTCCTATAGGATCACGTCCCTATATGAGTTCCTATAGTCCCCCATCCCCCCCTATATGAGTTCCTATAGTCCCCCATCCCCCCCCATATGAGTTCCTATAGGATCATGTCCCTATATGAGTTCCTATAGTCCCCCATCCCCCCCTATATGAGTTCCTATAGGATCACGTCCCGATATGAGTTCCTATAGTCCCCCATCGCCCCCTATATGAGTTCCTATAGTCCCCCATCCCCCCCTATATGAGTTCCTATAGGCCCCCATCCCCCCCTATAGCTGTTCCCATAGGCCCCCATCCCCCCCTATATGAGTTCCTATAGGATCACGTCCCTATATGAGTTCCTATAGTCCCCCATCGCCCCCTATATGAGTTCCTATAGTCCCCCATCGCCCCCTATATGAGTTCCTATAGTCCCCCATCGCCCCCTATATGAGTTCCTATAGTCCCCCATCCCCCCCCTATATGAGTTCCTATAGGATCACGTCCCTATATGAGTTCCTATAGTCCCCCATCGCCCCCTATGAGTTCCTATAGTCCCCCATCGCCCCCTATATGAGTTCCTATAGTCCCCCATCGCCCCCTATATGAGTTCCTATAGTCCCCCATCCCCCCCCTATATGAGTTCCTATAGTCCCACTTCCCCCCCTATATGAGTTCCTATAGTCCCCCATCCCCCACCCTATATGAGTTCCTATAGGATCACATCCCTATATGAGTTCCTATAGGATCACGTCCCGATATGAGTTCCTATAGTCCCCCATCCCCCCCTATATGAGTTCCTATAGTCCCCCATCCCCCCGTATATGAGTTCCTATAGGATCACGTCCCGATATGAGTTCCTATAGTCCCCCATCCCCCCCTATATGAGTTCCTATCGGCCCCCATCCCCCCCTTTAGCTGTTCCCATAGGCCCCCATCCCCCCCTATATGAGTTCCTATAGGATCACGTCCCTATATGAGTTCCTATAGTCCCCCATCGCCCCCTATATGAGTTCCTACAGTCCCCCATCGCCCCCTATATGAGTTCCTATAGTCCCCCATCCCCCCCTATATGAGTTCCTGTAGTCCCCCATCCCCCCCTATATGAGTTCCTATAGGATCACGTCCCTATATGAGTTCCTATAGTCCCCCATCCCCCCCCATATGAGTTCCTATAGGATCACGTCCCTATATGAGTTCCTATAGTCCCCCATCCCCCCCCTATATGAGTTCCTATAGTCCCCCATCCCCCACCCTATATGAGTTCCTATAGGATCACGTCCCGATATGAGTTCCTATAGTCCCCCATCGCCCCCTATATGAGTTCCTATAGTCCCCCATCCCCCCCTATATGAGTTCCTATAGGCCCCCATCCCCCCCTATAGCTGTTCCCATAGGCCCCCATCCCCCCCTATATGAGTTCCTATAGGATCACGTCCCTATATGAGTTCCTATAGTCCCCCATCCCCCCCTATATGAGTTCCTATAGTCCCCCATCGCCCCCTATATGAGTTCCTATAGTCCCCCATCGCCCCCTATATGAGTTCCTATAGTCCCCCATCCCCCCCCTATATGAGTTCCTATAGGATCACGTCCCTATATGAGTTCCTATAGTCCCCCATCGCCCCCTATATGAGTTCCTATAGTCCCCCATCGCCCCCTATATGAGTTCCTATAGTCCCCCATCGCCCCCTATATGAGTTCCTATAGTCCCCCATCCCCCCCTATATGAGTTCCTATAGTCCCACTTCCCCCCCTATATGAGTTCCTATAGTCCCCCATCCCCCCCTATATGAGTTCCTATAGTCCCCCATCCCCCCCTATATGAGTTCCTATAGTCCCCCATCCCCTCCTATATGAGTTCCTATAGGCCCCCATCCCCCCCTATATCTGTTCCCATAGGCCCCAATCCCCCACCCTATATGAGTTCCTATAGGATCACGTCCCGATATGAGTTCCTATAGTCCCCCATCCCCCCCTATATGAGTTCCTATAGTCCCCCATCGCCCCCTATATGAGTTCCTATAGGATCACGTCCCTATATGAGTTCCTATAGTCCCCCATCCCCCCCCATATGAGTTCCTATGGGATCACGTCCCTATATGAGTTGTTATAGGCCCCCATCCCCCCCTACAGCGGTTCCTATAGCTGTTCCTATGGGACCACATCCCATTCCCTATATGAGTTCCTATAGGCCCCCATCCCCCCCTATAGCTGTTCCCATAGGCCCCCATCCCCCCCTATATGAGTTCCTATAGGATCACGTCCCTATATGAGTTCCTATAGTCCCCCATCCCCCCCTATATGAGTTCCTATAGTCCCCCATCCCCCCCCATATGAGTTCCTATAGGATCATGTCCCTATATGAGTTCCTATAGTCCCCCATCCCCCCCTATATGAGTTCCTATAGGATCACGTCCCGATATGAGTTCCTATAGTCCCCCATCGCCCCCTATATGAGTTCCTATAGTCCCCCATCCCCCCCTATATGAGTTCCTATAGGCCCCCATCCCCCCCTATAGCTGTTCCCATAGGCCCCCATCCCCCCCTATATGAGTTCCTATAGGATCACGTCCCTATATGAGTTCCTATAGTCCCCCATCGCCCCCTATATGAGTTCCTATAGTCCCCCATCGCCCCCTATATGAGTTCCTATAGTCCCCCATCGCCCCCTATATGAGTTCCTATAGTCCCCCATCCCCCCCTATATGAGTTCCTATAGTCCCCCATCCCCCCCCATATGAGTTCCTATAGGATCATGTCCCTATATGAGTTCCTATAGTCCCCCATCCCCCCCTATATGAGTTCCTATAGGATCACGTCCCGATATGAGTTCCTATAGTCCCCCATCGCCCCCTATATGAGTTCCTATAGTCCCCCATCCCCCCCTATATGAGTTCCTATAGGCCCCCATCCCCCCCTATAGCTGTTCCCATAGGCCCCCATCCCCCCCTATATGAGTTCCTATAGGATCACGTCCCTATATGAGTTCCTATAGTCCCCCATCCCCCCCTATATGAGTTCCTATAGTCCCCCATCGCCCCCTATATGAGTTCCTATAGTCCCCCATCGCCCCCTATATGAGTTCCTATAGTCCCCCATCCCCCCCCTATATGAGTTCCTATAGGATCACGTCCCTATATGAGTTCCTATAGTCCCCCATCGCCCCCTATGAGTTCCTATAGTCCCCCATCGCCCCCTATATGAGTTCCTATAGTCCCCCATCGCCCCCTATATGAGTTCCTATAGTCCCCCATCCCCCCCTATATGAGTTCCTATAGTCCCACTTCCCCCCCTATATGAGTTCCTATAGTCCCCCATCCCCCCCTATATGAGTTCCTATAGTCCCCCATCCCCCCGTATATGAGTTCCTATAGGATCACGTCCCGATATGAGTTCCTATAGTCCCCCATCCCCCCCTATATGAGTTCCTATCGGCCCCCATCCCCCCCTTTAGCTGTTCCCATAGGCCCCCATCCCCCCCTATATGAGTTCCTATAGGATCACGTCCCTATATGAGTTCCTATAGTCCCCCATCGCCCCCTATATGAGTTCCTACAGTCCCCCATCGCCCCCTATATGAGTTCCTATAGTCCCCCATCCCCCCCTATATGAGTTCCTGTAGTCCCCCATCCCCCCCTATATGAGTTCCTATAGGATCACGTCCCTATATGAGTTCCTATAGTCCCCCATCCCCCCCCATATGAGTTCCTATAGGATCACGTCCCTATATGAGTTCCTATAGTCCCCCATCCCCCCCTATATGAGTTCCTATAGTCCCCCATCCCCCACCCTATATGAGTTCCTATAGGATCACGTCCCGATATGAGTTCCTATAGTCCCCCATCGCCCCCTATATGAGTTCCTATAGTCCCCCATCCCCCCCTATATGAGTTCCTATAGGCCCCCATCCCCCCCTATAGCTGTTCCCATAGGCCCCCATCCCCCCCTATATGAGTTCCTATAGGATCACGTCCCTATATGAGTTCCTATAGTCCCCCATCCCCCCCTATATGAGTTCCTATAGTCCCCCATCGCCCCCTATATGAGTTCCTATAGTCCCCCATCGCCCCCTATATGAGTTCCTATAGTCCCCCATCCCCCCCCTATATGAGTTCCTATAGGATCACGTCCCTATATGAGTTCCTATAGTCCCCCATCGCCCCCTATATGAGTTCCTATAGTCCCCCATCGCCCCCTATATGAGTTCCTATAGTCCCCCATCGCCCCCTATATGAGTTCCTATAGTCCCCCATCCCCCCCTATATGAGTTCCTATAGTCCCACTTCCCCCCCTATATGAGTTCCTATAGTCCCCCATCCCCCCCTATATGAGTTCCTATAGTCCCCCATCCCCCCCTATATGAGTTCCTATAGTCCCCCATCCCCTCCTATATGAGTTCCTATAGGCCCCCATCCCCCCCTATATCTGTTCCCATAGGCCCCAATCCCCCACCCTATATGAGTTCCTATAGGATCACGTCCCGATATGAGTTCCTATAGTCCCCCATCCCCCCCTATATGAGTTCCTATAGTCCCCCATCGCCCCCTATATGAGTTCCTATAGGATCACGTCCCTATATGAGTTCCTATAGTCCCCCATCCCCCCCTATATGAGTTCCTATAGTCCCCCATCCCCCCCCATATGAGTTCCTATGGGATCACGTCCCTATATGAGTTGTTATAGGCCCCCATCCCCCCCTACAGCGGTTCCTATAGCTGTTCCTATGGGACCACATCCCATTCCCTATATGAGTTCCTATAGGCCCCCATCCCCCCCTATAGCTGTTCCCATAGGCCCCCATCCCCCCCTATATGAGTTCCTATAGGATCACGTCCCTATATGAGTTCCTATAGTCCCCCATCCCCCCCTATATGAGTTCCTATAGTCCCCCATCCCCCCCCATATGAGTTCCTATAGGATCATGTCCCTATATGAGTTCCTATAGTCCCCCATCCCCCCCTATATGAGTTCCTATAGGATCACGTCCCGATATGAGTTCCTATAGTCCCCCATCGCCCCCTATATGAGTTCCTATAGTCCCCCATCCCCCCCTATATGAGTTCCTATAGGCCCCCATCCCCCCCTATAGCTGTTCCCATAGGCCCCCATCCCCCCCTATATGAGTTCCTATAGGATCACGTCCCTATATGAGTTCCTATAGTCCCCCATCGCCCCCTATATGAGTTCCTATAGTCCCCCATCGCCCCCTATATGAGTTCCTATAGTCCCCCATCGCCCCCTATATGAGTTCCTATAGTCCCCCATCCCCCCCCTATATGAGTTCCTATAGGATCACGTCCCTATATGAGTTCCTATAGTCCCCCATCGCCCCCTATGAGTTCCTATAGTCCCCCATCGCCCCCTATATGAGTTCCTATAGTCCCCCATCGCCCCCTATATGAGTTCCTATAGTCCCCCATCCCCCCCTATATGAGTTCCTATAGTCCCACTTCCCCCCCTATATGAGTTCCTATAGTCCCCCATCCCCCACCCTATATGAGTTCCTATAGGATCACATCCCTATATGAGTTCCTATAGGATCACGTCCCGATATGAGTTCCTATAGTCCCCCATCCCCCCCTATATGAGTTCCTATAGTCCCCCATCCCCCCGTATATGAGTTCCTATAGGATCACGTCCCGATATGAGTTCCTATAGTCCCCCATCCCCCCCTATATGAGTTCCTATCGGCCCCCATCCCCCCCTTTAGCTGTTCCCATAGGCCCCCATCCCCCCCTATATGAGTTCCTATAGGATCACGTCCCTATATGAGTTCCTATAGTCCCCCATCGCCCCCTATATGAGTTCCTACAGTCCCCCATCGCCCCCTATATGAGTTCCTATAGTCCCCCATCCCCCCCTATATGAGTTCCTGTAGTCCCCCATCCCCCCCTATATGAGTTCCTATAGGATCACGTCCCTATATGAGTTCCTATAGTCCCCCATCCCCCCCCATATGAGTTCCTATAGGATCACGTCCCTATATGAGTTCCTATAGTCCCCCATCCCCCCCTATATGAGTTCCTATAGTCCCCCATCCCCCACCCTATATGAGTTCCTATAGGATCACGTCCCGATATGAGTTCCTATAGTCCCCCATCGCCCCCTATATGAGTTCCTATAGTCCCCCATCCCCCCCTATATGAGTTCCTATAGGCCCCCATCCCCCCCTATAGCTGTTCCCATAGGCCCCCATCCCCCCCTATATGAGTTCCTATAGGATCACGTCCCTATATGAGTTCCTATAGTCCCCCATCCCCCCCTATATGAGTTCCTATAGTCCCCCATCGCCCCCTATATGAGTTCCTATAGTCCCCCATCGCCCCCTATATGAGTTCCTATAGTCCCCCATCCCCCCCCTATATGAGTTCCTATAGGATCACGTCCCTATATGAGTTCCTATAGTCCCCCATCGCCCCCTATATGAGTTCCTATAGTCCCCCATCGCCCCCTATATGAGTTCCTATAGTCCCCCATCGCCCCCTATATGAGTTCCTATAGTCCCCCATCCCCCCCTATATGAGTTCCTATAGTCCCACTTCCCCCCCTATATGAGTTCCTATAGTCCCCCATCCCCCCCTATATGAGTTCCTATAGTCCCCCATCCCCCCCTATATGAGTTCCTATAGTCCCCCATCCCCTCCTATATGAGTTCCTATAGGCCCCCATCCCCCCCTATATCTGTTCCCATAGGCCCCAATCCCCCACCCTATATGAGTTCCTATAGGATCACGTCCCGATATGAGTTCCTATAGTCCCCCATCCCCCCCTATATGAGTTCCTATAGTCCCCCATCGCCCCCTATATGAGTTCCTATAGGATCACGTCCCTATATGAGTTCCTATAGTCCCCCATCCCCCCCTATATGAGTTCCTATAGTCCCCCATCCCCCCCCATATGAGTTCCTATGGGATCACGTCCCTATATGAGTTGTTATAGGCCCCCATCCCCCCCTACAGCGGTTCCTATAGCTGTTCCTATGGGACCACATCCCATTCCCTATATGAGTTCCTATAGGCCCCCATCCCCCCCTATAGCTGTTCCCATAGGCCCCCATCCCCCCCTATATGAGTTCCTATAGGATCACGTCCCTATATGAGTTCCTATAGTCCCCCATCCCCCCCTATATGAGTTCCTATAGTCCCCCATCCCCCCCCATATGAGTTCCTATAGGATCATGTCCCTATATGAGTTCCTATAGTCCCCCATCCCCCCCTATATGAGTTCCTATAGGATCACGTCCCGATATGAGTTCCTATAGTCCCCCATCGCCCCCTATATGAGTTCCTATAGTCCCCCATCCCCCCCTATATGAGTTCCTATAGGCCCCCATCCCCCCCTATAGCTGTTCCCATAGGCCCCCATCCCCCCCTATATGAGTTCCTATAGGATCACGTCCCTATATGAGTTCCTATAGTCCCCCATCGCCCCCTATATGAGTTCCTATAGTCCCCCATCGCCCCCTATATGAGTTCCTATAGTCCCCCATCGCCCCCTATATGAGTTCCTATAGTCCCCCATCCCCCCCCTATATGAGTTCCTATAGGATCACGTCCCTATATGAGTTCCTATAGTCCCCCATCCCCCCCTATATGAGTTCCTATAGTCCCCCATCCCCCCCCATATGAGTTCCTATAGTCCCCCATCGCCCCCTATATGAGTTCCTATAGGATCACGTCCCTATATGAGTTCCTATAGTCCCCCATCCCCCCCTATATGAGTTCCTATAGTCCCCCATCCCCCCCCATATGAGTTCCTATGGGATCACGTCCCTATATGAGTTGTTATAGGCCCCCATCCCCCCCTACAGCGGTTCCTATAGCTGTTCCTATGGGACCACATCCCATTCCCTATATGAGTTCCTATAGGCCCCCATCCCCCCCTATAGCTGTTCCCATAGGCCCCCATCCCCCCCTATATGAGTTCCTATAGGATCACGTCCCTATATGAGTTCCTATAGTCCCCCATCCCCCCCTATATGAGTTCCTATAGTCCCCCATCCCCCCCCATATGAGTTCCTATAGGATCATGTCCCTATATGAGTTCCTATAGTCCCCCATCCCCCCCTATATGAGTTCCTATAGGATCACGTCCCGATATGAGTTCCTATAGTCCCCCATCGCCCCCTATATGAGTTCCTATAGTCCCCCATCCCCCCCTATATGAGTTCCTATAGGCCCCCATCCCCCCCTATAGCTGTTCCCATAGGCCCCCATCCCCCCCTATATGAGTTCCTATAGGATCACGTCCCTATATGAGTTCCTATAGTCCCCCATCGCCCCCTATATGAGTTCCTATAGTCCCCCATCGCCCCCTATATGAGTTCCTATAGTCCCCCATCGCCCCCTATATGAGTTCCTATAGTCCCCCATCCCCCCCCTATATGAGTTCCTATAGGATCACGTCCCTATATGAGTTCCTATAGTCCCCCATCCCCCCCTATATGAGTTCCTATAGTCCCCCATCCCCCCCCATATGAGTTCCTATAGTCCCCCATCGCCCCCTATATGAGTTCCTATAGGATCACGTCCCTATATGAGTTCCTATAGTCCCCCATCCCCCCCTATATGAGTTCCTATAGTCCCCCATCCCCCCCCATATGAGTTCCTATGGGATCACGTCCCTATATGAGTTGTTATAGGCCCCCATCCCCCCCTACAGCGGTTCCTATAGCTGTTCCTATGGGACCACATCCCATTCCCTATATGAGTTCCTATAGGCCCCCATCCCCCCCTATAGCTGTTCCCATAGGCCCCCATCCCCCCCTATATGAGTTCCTATAGGATCACGTCCCTATATGAGTTCCTATAGTCCCCCATCCCCCCCTATATGAGTTCCTATAGTCCCCCATCCCCCCCCATATGAGTTCCTATAGGATCATGTCCCTATATGAGTTCCTATAGTCCCCCATCCCCCCCTATATGAGTTCCTATAGGATCACGTCCCGATATGAGTTCCTATAGTCCCCCATCGCCCCCTATATGAGTTCCTATAGTCCCCCATCCCCCCCTATATGAGTTCCTATAGGCCCCCATCCCCCCCTATAGCTGTTCCCATAGGCCCCCATCCCCCCCTATATGAGTTCCTATAGGATCACGTCCCTATATGAGTTCCTATAGTCCCCCATCGCCCCCTATATGAGTTCCTATAGTCCCCCATCGCCCCCTATATGAGTTCCTATAGTCCCCCATCGCCCCCTATATGAGTTCCTATAGTCCCCCATCCCCCCCCTATATGAGTTCCTATAGGATCACGTCCCTATATGAGTTCCTATAGTCCCCCATCGCCCCCTATGAGTTCCTATAGTCCCCCATCGCCCCCTATATGAGTTCCTATAGTCCCCCATCGCCCCCTATATGAGTTCCTATAGTCCCCCATCCCCCCCTATATGAGTTCCTATAGTCCCACTTCCCCCCCTATATGAGTTCCTATAGTCCCCCATCCCCCACCCTATATGAGTTCCTATAGGATCACATCCCTATATGAGTTCCTATAGGATCACGTCCCGATATGAGTTCCTATAGTCCCCCATCCCCCCCCATATGAGTTCCTATAGGATCACGTCCCGATATGAGTTCCTATAGTCCCCCATCCCCCCCTATATGAGTTCCTATAGTCCCCCATCCCCCCGTATATGAGTTCCTATAGGATCACGTCCCGATATGAGTTCCTATAGTCCCCCATCCCCCCCTATATGAGTTCCTATCGGCCCCCATCCCCCCCTTTAGCTGTTCCCATAGGCCCCCATCCCCCCCTATATGAGTTCCTATAGGATCACGTCCCTATATGAGTTCCTATAGTCCCCCATCGCCCCCTATATGAGTTCCTACAGTCCCCCATCGCCCCCTATATGAGTTCCTATAGTCCCCCATCCCCCCCTATATGAGTTCCTGTAGTCCCCCATCCCCCCCTATATGAGTTCCTATAGGATCACGTCCCTATATGAGTTCCTATAGTCCCCCATCGCCCCCTATGAGTTCCTATAGTCCCCCATCGCCCCCTATATGAGTTCCTATAGTCCCCCATCGCCCCCTATATGAGTTCCTATAGTCCCCCATCCCCCCCTATATGAGTTCCTATAGTCCCACTTCCCCCCCTATATGAGTTCCTATAGTCCCCCATCCCCCACCCTATATGAGTTCCTATAGGATCACATCCCTATATGAGTTCCTATAGGATCACGTCCCGATATGAGTTCCTATAGTCCCCCATCCCCCCCTATATGAGTTCCTATAGTCCCCCATCCCCCCGTATATGAGTTCCTATAGGATCACGTCCCGATATGAGTTCCTATAGTCCCCCATCCCCCCCTATATGAGTTCCTATCGGCCCCCATCCCCCCCTTTAGCTGTTCCCATAGGCCCCCATCCCCCCCTATATGAGTTCCTATAGGATCACGTCCCTATATGAGTTCCTATAGTCCCCCATCGCCCCCTATATGAGTTCCTACAGTCCCCCATCGCCCCCTATATGAGTTCCTATAGTCCCCCATCCCCCCCTATATGAGTTCCTGTAGTCCCCCATCCCCCCCTATATGAGTTCCTATAGGATCACGTCCCTATATGAGTTCCTATAGTCCCCCATCCCCCCCCATATGAGTTCCTATAGGATCACGTCCCTATATGAGTTCCTATAGTCCCCCATCGCCCCCTATATGAGTTCCTATAGTCCCCCATCCCCCCCTATATGAGTTCCTATAGTCCCCCATCCCCCCCCATATGAGTTCCTATAGGATCACGTCCCTATATGAGTTCCTATAGTCCCCCATCGCCCCCTATATGAGTTCCTATAGTCCCCCATCCCCCCCTATACGAGTTCCTATAGCCCCCCCCCCCCCCCGTTCCCATCCGATCTCGTCCCGTTCCCATCGCATCCCCTCCCCCCCCCCCCCCCGGGGGTCCGCGCTTCGGACGGACGGAGCGTCGGACGGCCGCGGGGTGAACTCAGAGACGGCCGATGCCCAAATTTGGGCCGCTCCGTCCGCGGCGCCGTCACCGCGCTGTGTCACCGCGGGCGGCAACGGCGGGGGGGGGGGGGGGAGGGGATGGGAGGTGGGGGGGGGGATGGGGGGGGATGGGTTGGTAATGGGAGTGGGGAGGGGGGGAGGGCGGGTTAAGGGGGGGGGAGGGGGGAAATGGGTTGGGGAGGGGGGTGGGGATGGGGGAAATGGGGTGGG
>NW_024095932.1:0-42181 GCF_016699485.2 Gallus gallus | reverse complement strand
CCCCATACCCCCCACCCCCCCCACACCCCCTATGTCCCCCCACACCCCTCACCCTCTCTGTCCCCCCTCCCCCCGCAGGAGGCGCTCCGTGTGAACCACCCCATACCCCCCCACCTCCCACACCCCCCTATGTCCCCCCATATCCCCCACATCCCCCACACCCCCCCATGTCCCCCCATACCCCCCACACCCCCTATCCCCCCCACACCCCCCTGACCCCCCTATGTCACCCCATACCCCCCATCCCCCCCATAACCCCCTGACCCCCCATGTCCCCCTCCCCCCTCAGGAGGCGCTCCGTGTGAACCACCCCATACCCCCCCAACACCCCTGACCCCCCATGTGACCCCATACCCCCCACACCCCCCTGACCCCCCATGTCCCCCTCCCCCCGCAGGAGGCGCTCCGTGTGAACCCCCCCATACCCCCCCTATGTCCCCCCATACCCCCCACCCCCCCCACACCCCGTATGTCCCCCCACCCCCCTCACCCCCTCTGTCCCCCCTCCCCCCGCAGGAGGCGCTCCGTGTGAACCACCCCATACCCCCCCACCTCCCACACCCCCCTATGTCCCCCCATATCCCCCACATCCCCCACACCCCCCCCATGTCCCCCCATACCCCCCACACCCCCTATCCCCCCACACCCCCCTGACCCCCCTATGTCCCCCCATATCCCCCACCCCCCCCACACCCCCCATCCCCCCCCATAACCCCCTGACCCCCCATGTCCCCCTCCCCCCGCAGGAGGCGCTCCGTGTGAACCCCCCCATACCCCCCACACCCCCCACACCCCCTATGTCCCCCCACACCCCACACCCCCTATGTCCCCCCACACCCCTCACCCCCTCTGTCCCCCCTCCCCCCGCAGGAGGCACTCCGTGTGAACCACCCCATACCCCCCCACCTCCCACACCCCCCTATGTCCCCCCATATCCCCCACATCCCCCACACCCCCCCATGTCCCCCCATACCCCCCACACCCCCTATCCCCCCCACACCCCCCTGACCCCCCTATGTCCCCCCATAACCCCCTGACCCCCCATGTCCCCCATATCCCCCACCCCCCCCCACCCCCCTGACCCCCCATGTCCCCCTCCCCCCGCAGGAGGCGCTCCGTGTGAACCACCCGGCGGCGCTGTCGGTGCATTTGAACGGCGCCCGCGGCGCCATCGACGCCAAAGTGCTGAGCCCGACCGGAACCGTCAGCGAATGCAGCGTGTCCGAAATCGACCCCGGTGAGGGGGGAGGGGGGCACCGGGGGGGGGGTGGGAGGGGATGGGGTGGGGGGATGGGGATATGGGGGGATATGGGGGGTGATGGGGATATGGGGGGTTATGGGGTGGGGTGGATGGTGGTACATGGGGGGTCCCTATTGGTTTGTGCCCCCACATCTGTACTCCATCGGGTTATGGGGTCCCTATGGGTCCCTATGGGGTTCTATGGGTCCCTATGTGTTTGTGCCCCCCAGATCTGTACTCCATCGGGTTATGGGGTCCCTATGGGTCCCTATGGGGTTCTATGGGTCCCTATGTGTTTGTGCCCCCACATCTGTACTCCATCGGGTTATGGGGTCCCTATGGGTCCCTATGGATCCCTATGGGGGATGGGGATATGGGGGGGGGTATGGGGTTATGGGGTTATGGGGGGGTTATGGGGTGGGGGGGGTTGGGGGGGATGGGGAGATATGGGGGGATGGGGAGGGTGGAGGGTTATGGGGGTACATGGGGGGGTTATGGAGGGTATGGGGATATGGGGGGTTATGGGGTGGGGTGGATGGTGGTACATGGGGGGTCCCTATGGGTTTGTGTCCCCACATCTGTACTCCATTGGGTTATGGGGTCCCTATGGGTCTCTATGGGGTCTTTATGGGTCCTTATGGGATTGTGCCCCCCAGATCTGTTCTCCATCAGGTTATGGGGTCTCTATGGGTCCCTATGGGGTCCCTATGGGGGATGGGGATATGGGGGGGGGGTATGGGGTTATGGGGTTATGGGGGGGTTATGGGGTGGGGGGGGTTGGGGGGGATGGGGAGATATGGGGGGATGGGGAGGGTGGAGGGTTATGGGGGTACATGGGGGGGTTATGGAGGGTATGGGGATATGGGGGGTTATGGGGTGGGGGGTGATGGGGATACATTGGGGGGGATGTGGGGGGTATGGGGATGGGGGGGGTTATAGGGGGTATGGGGATATGGGGGGTTATGGGGTGGGGGTACATGGGGGGTAAATGGGGGATATGGGGATATGGGGGGGGATGGGGATATGGGGGGTTATGGGGTGGGGGTACATGGGGGGTAAATGGGGGATATGGCGATATGGGGGGGGATGGGAATATGGGGGGTTATGGGGTGGGGGGGGATGGAGGTACATGGGGAGATATGGGGGTTATGGGGTGGGGGGGAGATGGGGGGATATGGGGGGTATGGGGGGACGTCGGGGGGGTGGGGATATGGGGGGTTATGGGGTGGGGGGGATGGGGGTACGTGGGGGGGATATGAGGGGTTATGGGGTGGGGGGGGATGGGGATACATTGGGGGGATGTGAGGGATATGGGGGGTTATGGGGTGGGGGGGGGATGGGGGGTATGGGGTTATGGGGCGTTATGGGGTGGGGGGGGATGGGGTATATGGGGGGGGTAGGGGGGGATATGGGGGGTTATGGGGTGGGGCGATGGGGGTACGTGGGGGGGATATAGGGGGGGATGGGGATATGGGGAGTTATGGGGTGGGGGGGAGGATGGGGATACGGGGGGGGATATGGAGGGTATGGGGATATGGGGGGTTATGGGGTGGGGGGTTGGGGGGCTATGGGGGGATATGGGGGGATGAGTATATGGGGGGTTATGGGGTGGGGGGCGGGGGGGGCGATGGGGGGGGATGGGGGGATATGGGGGGGATGGGGATATGGGGAGTTATGGGGTGGGGGGTTGTGGGGGTATGGGGGAATATGGGGGGGGATATGGGAGGGGGGGACATAGGGGAGATATGGGGGGTTATGGGATGGGGGGGTTGGGGGGGTATAGGGGGATATGGGGTGGGGGGAGATGGGGGTACGTGGGGGGGGTATGGGGATATAGGGGGTTATGGGGTGGGGGGGGAGCGATGGGGGGGGATGGGGGGATATGGGGGGTATGGGGATATGGGGGGTTATGGGGTGGGGTGGATGGTGGTACATGGGGGGTCCCTATGGGTTTGTGCCCCCAGATCTGTACTCCATCGGGTTATGGGGTCCCTATGGGTCTCTATGGGGTCTTTATGGGTCCTTATGGGATTGTGCCCCCCAGATCTGTTCTCCATCAGGTTATGGGGTCTCTATGGGTCCCTATGGGGTCCCTATGGGGTCTTTAAGGGTCCCTCTGGGTTTGTGCCCCCCAGATCTGTACTCCACCGGGTTATGGGGTCTCTATGGGGTCTTTATGGGTCCTTATGGGTTTGTGCTCCCAGATCTGTACTCCATCGGGTTATGGGGTCTCTATGGGGTCCCTATGGGGTCTTTATGGGTCCCTCTAAGTTTGTGCCCCCCACATATGTACTCCATCGGGTTATGGGGTCCCTATGGGTCCCTATGGGGTCCCTATGGGGTTCTGTAGGTCCCTATGGGTTTGTGGCCCCAGATCTGTACTCCATCGGGTTATGGGGTCTCTATGGGTTCCTATGGGGTCTCTATGGGGTCTTTATGGGTCCCTATGGGTTTTTTTTTGCCCCCAGATCTGTACTCCATCGGGTTATGGGGTCCCTATGTGTCCCTATGGGTCCCTATGGGTCTCTATGTGTCCCTATGGGGTTCTGTGGGTCCCTGTGGGGTTCTATGGGTCCCTATGTGTTTTTGCCCCCAGATCTGTACTCCATCGGGTTATGGGGTCCCTATGTGTCCCTATGGGGTCTCTATGGGGTTCTATAGGTCCCTATGGGTTTGTGGCCCCAGATCTGTACTCCATTGGGTTATGGGGTCTCTGTGGGGTCTCTATGGGGTCCCTATGGGTCTTTATGGGTCCCTCTGGGTTTGTGCCCCCCACATATGTACTCCGTCGGGTTATGGGGTCCCTATGGGGTATCTATGGGTCCCTATGGGGTTCTATAGGTCCCTATGGGGTTCTAAGGGTCCCTATGGGTCCCTATGGGGTCTCTATGGGTTTGTTCCCCCAGATCTGTACTCCATCGGGTTATGGGGTCCCTATGGGTCCCTATGGGGTCCCTATGGGGTTCTATGGGTTTCTATGGGTTTGTGCCCCCCAGATCTGTACTCCATCAGGTTATGGGGTCCCTATGGGGTCTTTATGGGTCCCTATGGGTTTGTGCCCCCCAGATCTGTACTCCGTCGGGTTATGGGGTCCCTATGGGGTCTCTATGGTTTACTATGGGATTCTGTGGGGTCTCTATGGGGTCTTTATGGGTCCCTATGTGTTTGTGCCCCCAGATCTGTACTCCATCGGGTTATGGGGTCTCTATGGGTCCCTATGGGGTCCCTATGGGGTCTCTATGGGGTCTTTATGGGTCCCTATGTGTTTGTGCCCTCCAGATCTGTACTTCATCGGGTTATGGGGTTCCTATGGGGTCTCTATGGGGTCCCTATGGGGTCTTTATGGGTCCCTCTGGGTTTGTGCCCCCCACATATGTACTCCGTTGGGTTATGGGGTCCCTATGGGGTTCTATAGGTCCCTATGGGGTTCTAAGGGTCCCTATGGGTCCCTATGGGGTCTCTATGGGTTTGTTCCCCCAGATCTGTACTCCATCGGGTTATGGGGTCCCTATGGGTCCCTATGGGGTCCCTATGGGGTTCTATGGGTTTCTATGGGTTTGTGCCCCCCAGATCTGTACTCCATCGGGTTGTGGGGTCTCTATGGGTTCCTATGGGGTCCCTATGGGGTTCTATGGGTCCCTATGGGTTTGTGCCCCCCAGATCTGTACTCCATCAGGTTATGGGGCCCCTATGGGGTCTCTATGGGGTCTTTATGGGTCCCTATGTGTTTGTGCCCTCCAGATCTGTACTTCATCGGGTTATGGGGTCCCTATGGGGTCTCTGTGGGATCCCTATGGGGTCTTTATGGGTCCCTATGTGTTTGTGCCCCCCAGATCTGTACTCCATCGGGTTATGGGGTCTCTATGGGTCCCTGTGGGGTCTTTATGGGTCCCTATGGGTTTGTGCCCCCCAGATCTGTACTCCATCGGGTTATGGGGTCTCTATGGGTCCCTATGGGGTCCCTATGGGGTCTCTATGGGGTCTTTATGGGTCCCTATGTGTTTGTGCCCTCCAGATCTGTACTTCATCGGGTTATGGGGTTCCTATGGGGTCTCTGTGGGGTCCCTATGGGGTCTTTATGGGTCCCTCTGGGTTTGTGCCCCCCACATATGTACTCCGTCGGGTTATGGGGTCCCTATGGGGTCTCTATGGGTCCCTATGGGGTTCTTAGGGTCCCTATGGGTCCCTATGGGGTCTCTATGGGTTTGTTCCCCCAGATCTGTACTCCATCGGGTTATGGGGTCCCTATGGGTCCCTATGGGGTCCCTATGGGGTTCTATGGGTTTCTATGCGTTTGTGCCCCCCAGATCTGTACTCCATCGGGTTGTGGGGTCTCTATGGGTTCCTATGGGGTCCCTATGGGGTCTTTAAGGGTCCCTCTGGGTTTGTGCCCCCCAGATCTGTACTCCACCGGGTTATGGGGTCTCTATGGGGTCTTTATGGGTCCTTATGGGTTTGTGCTCCCAGATCTGTACTCCATCGGGTTATGGGGTCTCTATGGGGTCCCTATGGGGTCTTTATGGGTCCCTCTAAGTTTGTGCCCCCCACATATGTACTCCATCGGGTTATGGGGTCCCTATGGGTCCCTATGGGGTCCCTATGGGGTTCTGTAGGTCCCTATGGGTTTGTGGCCCCAGATCTGTACTCCATCGGGTTATGGGGTCTCTATGGGTTCCTATGGGGTCTCTATGGGGTCTTTATGGGTCCCTATGGGTTTTTTTTTGCCCCCAGATCTGTACTCCATCGGGTTATGGGGTCCCTATGTGTCCCTATGGGTCCCTATGGGTCTCTATGTGTCCCTATGGGGTTCTGTGGGTCCCTGTGGGGTTCTATGGGTCCCTATGTGTTTTTGCCCCCAGATCTGTACTCCATCGGGTTATGGGGTCCCTATGTGTCCCTATGGGGTCTCTATGGGGTTCTATAGGTCCCTATGGGTTTGTGGCCCCAGATCTGTACTCCATTGGGTTATGGGGTCTCTGTGGGGTCTCTATGGGGTCCCTATGGGTCTTTATGGGTCCCTCTGGGTTTGTGCCCCCCACATATGTACTCCGTCGGGTTATGGGGTCCCTATGGGGTATCTATGGGTCCCTATGGGGTTCTATAGGTCCCTATGGGGTTCTAAGGGTCCCTATGGGTCCCTATGGGGTCTCTATGGGTTTGTTCCCCCAGATCTGTACTCCATCGGGTTATGGGGTCCCTATGGGTCCCTATGGGGTCCCTATGGGGTTCTATGGGTTTCTATGGGTTTGTGCCCCCCAGATCTGTACTCCATCAGGTTATGGGGTCCCTATGGGGTCTTTATGGGTCCCTATGGGTTTGTGCCCCCCAGATCTGTACTCCGTCGGGTTATGGGGTCCCTATGGGGTCTCTATGGTTTACTATGTTATTCTGTGGGGTCTCTATGGGGTCTTTATGGGTCCCTATGTGTTTGTGCCCCCAGATCTGTACTCCATCGGGTTATGGGGTCTCTATGGGTCCCTATGGGGTCCCTATGGGGTCTCTATGGGGTCTTTATGGGTCCCTATGTGTTTGTGCCCTCCAGATCTGTACTTCATCGGGTTATGGGGTTCCTATGGGGTCTCTATGGGGTCCCTATGGGGTCTTTATGGGTCCCTCTGGGTTTGTGCCCCCCACATATGTACTCCGTTGGGTTATGGGGTCCCTATGGGGTTCTATAGGTCCCTATGGGGTTCTAAGGGTCCCTATGGGTCCCTATGGGGTCTCTATGGGTTTGTTCCCCCAGATCTGTACTCCATCGGGTTATGGGGTCCCTATGGGTCCCTATGGGGTCCCTATGGGGTTCTATGGGTTTCTATGGGTTTGTGCCCCCCAGATCTGTACTCCATCGGGTTGTGGGGTCTCTATGGGTTCCTATGGGGTCCCTATGGGGTTCTATGGGTCCCTATGGGTTTGTGCCCCCCAGATCTGTACTCCATCAGGTTATGGGGCCCCTATGGGGTCTCTATGGGGTCTTTATGGGTCCCTATGTGTTTGTGCCCTCCAGATCTGTACTTCATCGGGTTATGGGGTCCCTATGGGGTCTCTGTGGGATCCCTATGGGGTCTTTATGGGTCCCTATGTGTTTGTGCCCCCCAGATCTGTACTCCATCGGGTTATGGGGTCTCTATGGGTCCCTGTGGGGTCTTTATGGGTCCCTATGGGTTTGTGCCCCCCAGATCTGTACTCCATCGGGTTATGGGGTCTCTATGGGTCCCTATGGGGTCCCTATGGGGTCTCTATGGGGTCTTTATGGGTCCCTATGTGTTTGTGCCCTCCAGATCTGTACTTCATCGGGTTATGGGGTTCCTATGGGGTCTCTGTGGGGTCCCTATGGGGTCTTTATGGGTCCCTCTGGGTTTGTGCCCCCCACATATGTACTCCGTCGGGTTATGGGGTCCCTATGGGGTCTCTATGGGTCCCTATGGGGTTCTTAGGGTCCCTATGGGTCCCTATGGGGTCTCTATGGGTTTGTTCCCCCAGATCTGTACTCCATCGGGTTATGGGGTCCCTATGGGTCCCTATGGGGTCCCTATGGGGTTCTATGGGTTTCTATGCGTTTGTGCCCCCCAGATCTGTACTCCATCGGGTTGTGGGGTCTCTATGGGTTCCTATGGGGTCCCTATGGGGTCTTTATGGGTCCCTATGGGTTTGTGCCCCCCAGATCTGTACTCCGTCGGGTTATGGGGTCCCTATGGGGTCTCTATGGGGTCTTTATGGGTCCCTATGTGTTTGTGCCCTCCAGATCTGTACTTCATCGGGTTATGGGGTCCCTATGGGGTCTCTGTGGGATCCCTATGGGGTCTTTATGGGTCCCTATGTGTTTGTGCCCCCCAGATCTGTACTCCATCGGGTTATGGGGTCCCTATGGGTCCCTATGGGGTCCTTATGGGTCCCTATGGGTTTGTGCCCCCCAGATCTGTACTCCATCGGGTTATGGGGTCCCTATGGGTCCCTATGGGGTTCTATGGGTCCCTATGTGTTTGTGCCCCCCAGATCTGTACTCCATCGGGTTATGGGGTCCCTATGGGTCCCTATGGGGTCCCTATGGGGTCTCTATGGGGTCTTTATGGGTCCCTATGTGTTTGTGCCCTCCAGATCTGTACTTCATCGGGTTATGGGGTTCCTATGGGGTCTCTGTGGGGTCCCTATGGGGTCTTTATGGGTCCCTCTGGGTTTGTGCCCCCCACATATGTACTCCGTCGGGTTATGGGGTCCCTATGGGGTATCTATGGGTCCCTATGGGGTTCTATAGGTCCCTATGGGGTTCTAAGGGTCCCTATGGGTCCCTATGGGGTCTCTATGGGTTTGTTCCCCCAGATCTGTACTCCATCGGGTTATGGGGTCCCTATGGGTCCCTATGGGGTCCCTATGGGGTTCTATGGGTTTCTATGGGTTTGTGCCCCCCAGATCTGTACTCCATCAGGTTATGGGGTCCCTATGGGGTCTTTATGGGTCCCTATGGGTTTGTGCCCCCCAGATCTGTACTCCGTCGGGTTATGGGGTCCCTATGGGGTCTCTATGGTTTACTATGGGATTCTGTGGGGTCTCTATGGGGTCTTTATGGGTCCCTATGTGTTTGTGCCCCCAGATCTGTACTCCATCGGGTTATGGGGTCTCTATGGGTCCCTATGGGGTCCCTATGGGGTCTCTATGGGGTCTTTATGGGTCCCTATGTGTTTGTGCCCTCCAGATCTGTACTTCATCGGGTTATGGGGTTCCTATGGGGTCTCTATGGGGTCCCTATGGGGTCTTTATGGGTCCCTCTGGGTTTGTGCCCCCCACATATGTACTCCGTTGGGTTATGGGGTCCCTATGGGGTTCTATAGGTCCCTATGGGGTTCTAAGGGTCCCTATGGGTCCCTATGGGGTCTCTATGGGTTTGTTCCCCCAGATCTGTACTCCATCGGGTTATGGGGTCCCTATGGGTCCCTATGGGGTCCCTATGGGGTTCTATGGGTTTCTATGGGTTTGTGCCCCCCAGATCTGTACTCCATCGGGTTGTGGGGTCTCTATGGGTTCCTATGGGGTCCCTATGGGGTTCTATGGGTCCCTATGGGTTTGTGCCCCCCAGATCTGTACTCCATCAGGTTATGGGGCCCCTATGGGGTCTCTATGGGGTCTTTATGGGTCCCTATGTGTTTGTGCCCTCCAGATCTGTACTTCATCGGGTTATGGGGTCCCTATGGGGTCTCTGTGGGATCCCTATGGGGTCTTTATGGGTCCCTATGTGTTTGTGCCCCCCAGATCTGTACTCCATCGGGTTATGGGGTCCCTATGGGTCCCTATGGGGTCCTTATGGGTCCCTATGGGTTTGTGCCCCCCAGATCTGTACTCCATCGGGTTATGGGGTCCCTATGGGTCCCTATGGGGTTCTATGGGTCCCTATGTGTTTGTGCCCCCCAGATCTGTACTCCATCGGGTTATGGGGTCCCTATGGGTCCCTATGGGGTTCTATGGGTCCCTATGGGTTTGTGCCCCCCAGATCTGTACTCCATCGGGTTATGGGGTCCCTATGGGTCCCTATGGGGTTCTATGGGTCCCTATGTGTTTGTGCCCCCCAGATCTGTACTCCATCGGGTTATGGGGTCCCTATGGGTCCCTATGGGGTTCTATGGGTCCCTATGGTTTTGTGCCCCCCAGATCTGTACTCCATCGGGTTATGGGGTCCCTATGGGGTCTCTGTGGGATCCCTATGGGGTCTTTATGGGTCCCTATGTGTTTGTGCCCCCCAGATCTGTACTCCATCGGGTTATGGGGTCCCTATGGGGTCTCTGTGGGATCCCTATGGGGTCTTTATGGGTCCCTATGTGTTTGTGCCCCCCAGATCTGTACTCCATCGGGTTATGGGGTCTCTATGGGTCCCTATGGGGTCCCTATGGGGTCTCTATGGGGTCTTTATGGGTCCCTATGTGTTTGTGCCCTCCAGATCTGTACTTCATCGGGTTATGGGGTTCCTATGGGGTCTCTGTGGGGTCCCTATGGGGTCTTTATGGGTCCCTCTGGGTTTGTGCCCCCCACATATGTACTCCGTCGGGTTATGGGGTCCCTATGGGGTCTCTATGGGTCCCTATGGGGTTCTAAGGGTCCCTATGGGTCCCTATGGGGTCTCTATGGGTTTGTTCCCCCAGATCTGTACTCCATCGGGTTATGGGGTCCCTATGGGTCCCTATGGGGTCCCTATGGGGTTCTATGGGTTTCTATGGGTTTGTGCCCCCCAGATCTGTACTCCATCGGGTTGTGGGGTCTCTATGGGTTCCTATGGGGTCCCTATGGGGTCTTTATGGGTCCCTATGGGTTTGTGCCCCCCAGATCTGTACTCCGTCGGGTTATGGGGTCCCTATGGGGTCTCTATGGGGTCTTTATGGGTCCCTATGTGTTTGTGCCCTCCAGATCTGTACTTCATCGGGTTATGGGGTCCCTATGGGGTCTCTGTGGGATCCCTATGGGGTCTTTATGGGTCCCTATGTGTTTGTGCCCCCCAGATCTGTACTCCATCGGGTTATGGGGTCCCTATGGGTCCCTATGGGGTCCTTATGGGTCCCTATGGGTTTGTGCCCCCCAGATCTGTACTCCATCGGGTTATGGGGTCCCTATGGGTCCCTATGGGGTTCTATGGGTCCCTATGTGTTTGTGCCCCCCAGATCTGTACTCCATCGGGTTATGGGGTCCCTATGGGTCCCTATGGGGTTCTATGGGTCCCTATGGGTTTGTGCCCCCCAGATCTGTACTCCATCGGGTTATGGGGTCCCTATGGGTCCCTATGGGGTTCTATGGGTCCCTATGTGTTTGTGCCCCCCAGATCTGTACTCCATCGGGTTATGGGGTCCCTATGGGTCCCTATGGGGTTCTATGGGTCCCTATGGGTTTGTGCCCCCCAGATCTGTACTCCATCGGGTTATGGGGTCCCTATGGGGTCTCTGTGGGATCCCTATGGGGTCTTTATGGGTCCCTATGTGTTTGTGCCCCCCAGATCTGTACTCCATCGGGTTATGGGGTCCCTATGGGGTCTCTGTGGGATCCCTATGGGGTCTTTATGGGTCCCTATGTGTTTGTGCCCCCCAGATCTGTACTCCATCGGGTTATGGGGTCTCTATGGGTCCCTATGGGGTCCCTATGGGGTCTCTATGGGGTCTTTATGGGTCCCTATGTGTTTGTGCCCTCCAGATCTGTACTTCATCGGGTTATGGGGTTCCTATGGGGTCTCTGTGGGGTCCCTATGGGGTCTTTATGGGTCCCTCTGGGTTTGTGCCCCCCACATATGTACTCCGTCGGGTTATGGGGTCCCTATGGGGTCTCTATGGGTCCCTATGGGGTTCTAAGGGTCCCTATGGGTCCCTATGGGGTCTCTATGGGTTTGTTCCCCCAGATCTGTACTCCATCGGGTTATGGGGTCCCTATGGGTCCCTATGGGGTCCCTATGGGGTTCTATGGGTTTCTATGGGTTTGTGCCCCCCAGATCTGTACTCCATCGGGTTGTGGGGTCTCTATGGGTTCCTATGGGGTCCCTATGGGGTCTTTATGGGTCCCTATGGGTTTGTGCCCCCCAGATCTGTACTCCGTCGGGTTATGGGGTCCCTATGGGGTCTCTATGGGGTCTTTATGGGTCCCTATGTGTTTGTGCCCTCCAGATCTGTACTTCATCGGGTTATGGGGTCCCTATGGGGTCTCTGTGGGATCCCTATGGGGTCTTTATGGGTCCCTATGTGTTTGTGCCCCCCAGATCTGTACTCCATCGGGTTATGGGGTCCCTATGGGTCCCTATGGGGTCCTTATGGGTCCCTATGGGTTTGTGCCCCCCAGATCTGTACTCCATCGGGTTATGGGGTCCCTATGGGTCCCTATGGGGTTCTATGGGTCCCTATGTGTTTGTGCCCCCCAGATCTGTACTCCATCGGGTTATGGGGTCCCTATGGGTCCCTATGGGGTTCTATGGGTCCCTATGGGTTTGTGCCCCCCAGATCTGTACTCCATCGGGTTATGGGGTCCCTATGGGTCCCTATGGGGTTCTATGGGTCCCTATGTGTTTGTGCCCCCCAGATCTGTACTCCATCGGGTTATGGGGTCCCTATGGGTCCCTATGGGGTTCTATGGGTCCCTATGGGTTTGTGCCCCCCAGATCTGTACTCCATCGGGTTATGGGGTCCCTATGGGGTCTCTGTGGGATCCCTATGGGGTCTTTATGGGTCCCTATGTGTTTGTGCCCCCCAGATCTGTACTCCATCGGGTTATGGGGTCCCTATGGGGTCTCTGTGGGATCCCTATGGGGTCTTTATGGGTCCCTATGTGTTTGTGCCCCCCAGATCTGTACTCCATCGGGTTATGGGGTCTCTATGGGTCCCTATGGGGTCCCTATGGGGTCTCTATGGGGTCTTTATGGGTCCCTGTGTGTTTGTGCCCTCCAGATCTGTACTTCATCGGGTTATGGGGTTCCTATGGGGTCTCTGTGGGGTCCCTATGGGGTCTTTATGGGTCCCTCTGGGTTTGTGCCCCCCACATATGTACTCCGTCGGGTTATGGGGTCCCTATGGGGTCTCTATGGGTCCCTATGGGGTTCTAAGGGTCCCTATGGGTCCCTATGGGGTCTCTATGGGTTTGTTCCCCCAGATCTGTACTCCATCGGGTTATGGGGTCCCTATGGGTCCCTATGGGGTCCCTATGGGGTTCTATGGGTTTCTATGCGTTTGTGCCCCCCAGATCTGTACTCCATCGGGTTGTGGGGTCTCTATGGGTTCCTATGGGGTCCCTATGGGGTCTTTATGGGTCCCTATGGGTTTGTGCCCCCCAGATCTGTACTCCGTCGGGTTATGGGGTCCCTATGGGGTCTCTATGGGGTCTTTATGGGTCCCTATGTGTTTGTGCCCTCCAGATCTGTACTTCATCGGGTTATGGGGTCCCTATGGGGTCTCTGTGGGATCCCTATGGGGTCTTTATGGGTCCCTATGTGTTTGTGCCCCCCAGATCTGTACTCCATCGGGTTATGGGGTCCCTATGGGTCCCTATGGGGTCCTTATGGGTCCCTATGGGTTTGTGCCCCCCAGATCTGTACTCCATCGGGTTATGGGGTCCCTATGGGTCCCTATGGGGTTCTATGGGTCCCTATGTGTTTGTGCCCCCCAGATCTGTACTCCATCGGGTTATGGGGTCCCTATGGGTCCCTATGGGGTTCTATGGGTCCCTATGGGTTTGTGCCCCCCAGATCTGTACTCCATCGGGTTATGGGGTCCCTATGGGTCCCTATGGGGTTCTATGGGTCCCTATGTGTTTGTGCCCCCCAGATCTGTACTCCATCGGGTTATGGGGTCCCTATGGGTCCCTATGGGGTTCTATGGGTCCCTATGGGTTTGTGCCCCCCAGATCTGTACTCCATCGGGTTATGGGGTCTCTATGGGTCCCTATGGGGTCCTTATGGGTCCCTATGTGTTTGTGCCCCCCAGATCTGTACTCCATCGGGTTATGGGGTCTCTATGGGTCCCTATGGGGTCCTTATGGGTCCCTATGTGTTTGTGCCCCCCAGATCTGTACTCCATCGGGTTATGGGGTCCCTATGGGTCCCTATGGGGTTCTAAGGGTCCCTATGTGTTTGTGCCCCCCAGATCTGTACTCCATCGGGTTTCTGCCCATGGAGAATGGGGTCCACGCGGTGGAGGTGCGGCTGAACGGCCGCCACGTTCCGGGCAGTCCCTTCAACGTCCGCGTGGGGGAGCAGAGCCACGACGCCGACCCCGGCCTCGTCACCGCCTATGGGGCCGGCCTGCAGGGCGGCGTCACCGGTATGGGGCGGTACCGGGGGGGGCACGGGGGGGGGGGGGGGGCGGGAGCGGGGGGGGGGGATTGTAAGGGGGGGGTTATGGTCATGGGGGGTGGGGGGTTATGGATCGGGGGGGGGATTTTGGGGGGGTTATGGCCATGGGGTGGGCTGTGGGTTTGGGGGGGGTTATGGAAGGGGGGGGATTGTAGGGGGGGTTATGGCCATGGGGGGGACTGGGGGGGGGGTTGGGATATGGAAGGGGGTGGGGGGATCATGGGGGGGGATTATGGCCGTGGGGGGGGGTGGGGGGGGATATGGCTATGGGGGGGGGGATATGGAAGGGGGGGAGGGGTTATGGCCATGGGGGGGGGGGGGACATGGAAGGGGGGGGGGATTGTAGGGGGGGTTGTGGCCATGGGGGCGGGTGGGGGGTGGGGGGGATATGGCTATGGGGGGATGGGGGGGGGATATGGAAGGGGGTGGGGGGATTGTAGGGGGGGTTACGGCCATGGGGGGAGGGGGGGGATATGGTAGGGGGGGATTGTAGGGGGGGTTATGGCCATGGGGGGGGGGGGGGGATATGGACGGGGGGAGGGGATTGTGGGGGGGGGGTTATGGCCTTGGGGTGGGGGTGGGGGGTGGGGGGGGGATATGGCCATGGGGTGGGGTGTGGGTCTGGGGGGGGTTATGGAAGGGGGGGGGGATTTGGGGGGATTATGGCCATGGGGGGGGGTGGGGGGTGGGGGGGATATGGCTATGGGGGGGGGGATATGGAAGGGGGGGAGGGGTTATGGCCATGGGGGGGGGGGGGGATATGGTAGGGGGGGATTGTAGGGGGGGGTTATGGCCGTGGGGGGGGGGGGGGGGGGGGGAATATGGAAGGGGGGAGGGGATTGTGGGGGGGGGTTATGGCCTTGGGGGGGGGGGTGGGGGGTGGGGGGGGATATGGCTATGGGGGGATGGGGGGGGATATGGAAGGGGGTGGGGGGATTGTAGGGGGGGTTATGGCCATGGGGGGGTGGGGGGGATATGGAAGGGGGGATATTGGGGGGGGTTATTGCCATGGGGGGTGGGGGGGCATATGGCCATGAGGTGGGTGGGGGGGTGTTATGGAAGTGGGGGGGGGGATTGTGGGGGGGTTACGGCCATGGGGGGGGGGGGGGGGTGGGATATGGCCATGGGGGGAGGGGGGGGATATGGTAGGGGGGGATTGTAGGGGGGGTTATGGCCGTGGGGGGGGGGGGGGGGGGACATGGAAGGGGGGAGGGGATTGTGGGGGGGGTTATGGCCTTGGGGTGGGGGGGATATGGCCATGGGGTGGGATGTGGGTTTGGGGGGGGTTATGGAAGGGGGGGTGATTTGGGGGGGTTATGGCTGTGGGGTGGGGGGGGGGGATATGGAAGGGGGGAGGGGATTGTGGGGGGGGTTATGGCCATGGGGGGTTGTGGGGGATATGGCCATGGGGTGGGGTGTGGGTTGGGGGGGTTATGGAATGGGAGGGGATTGTGGGGGGGTTATGGCCATGGGGGGGACTGGGGGGGAGGATATGGAAGGGGGGGGATTGTGGGGGGAGTTAGGGCATGGGAGGGTGGGGGGGGGATATGGAAGGGGGTGGGGGGATTGTAGGGGGGGTTATGGCCATGGGGGGGACTGGGGGGGGGGATTTGGAAGGGGTGGGGGATTTTGGGGGGGGTTATGGCCATGGGGGGTTGTGGGGGATATAGCCATGGGGTGGGGTGTGGGTTTGGGGGGGGTTATGGAAGGGGAGGGGATTGTGGGGGGGGTTATGGCCATGGGGGGGGTGGGGGGGGTTATGGAAGGGGTGGGGGATTTTGGGGGGGGTTATGGCCGTGGGGGGGGATATGGCCATGGGGTGGGGGGGGTTATGGAAGGGGGGGAGGGATATGGAAGGGGGGGGATTTTGGGGGGGGTTATGGCCATGGGGGGGATATGGCCATGGGGTGTGGTGTGGGGGTGGGGGGGGTTATGGCCATGAGGGGGGGGTGTGGGGGTGGGTCAATGAGTGCCAGTGGGCCCCAGTGGGTTCTACTGGGTGCCAGTGGGTGCCTCTGGGTACCAGTGGGTTCCAGTGGGTACCAGTGAGTACCAGTGGGTACCAGTGGTTTTGAATAGGCACCAGTTGGTACCAGTGGGTACCTATGGGCACCAGGTGGTTCCCTTGGGAGCCAGTGGGTACCAATGGGTACCAGTGGGTTGCAGTGGGCACCAGTTAATACCAGTGGGTTCCAATGGGTACCGGTGAGTAACAATGGGCACCAGTGGGCTCCGTTTGGTACCAGTGAGTACCAGTGGGCACCAGTGGGCGCCAATGAGTGCCAATGGGCCCCAGTGGGTTCTAATGGGTGCCAGTGAGTACCAATGGGTACCAGTTGGTACCAATGAGCACCAGTGAGTACCAGTGGGCACCAATGGGTTCCAATGGGCAACAATGGGTTCCAGTGGGTACCAGTGAGTTCCAATGGGCACCAGTGGGTACCAGTGGGTTCCAGTGAGTGCCAGTGAGTAACAATGAGCACCAGTGGGTACCAGTGGGTATCCGTGGGTTCTAAGGGGTGCCAGTGGGTTTCAATGGGCACCAGTGAGTTCCAATGGGTACCAGTGGGTTCCAGTGGGTGCCAGTGAGTATCAATGGGTACCAGTTGGTTCCAGTGGGTACCAGTGAGTATCAATGAGCACCAGTGAGTACCAGTGGGTATCCGTGGGTTCTAAGGGGTGCCAGTGGGTTTCAATGGGCACCAGCGAGTATCAATGAGCACCAGTGAGTACCAGTGGGCACCAATGGGTTCCAATGGGCTCCAGTGAGTTCCAATGGGCTCCAATGTGTACCAGTGGGTTCCAGTGGGTGCCAGTGAGTATCAATGAGCACCAGTGGGTACCAGTGGGTATCCGTGGGTTCTAATGGGTGCCAGTGGGTTTCAATGGGCACCAGTGAGTTCCAATGGGTACCAGTGGGTTCCAGTGGGTGCCAGTGGGGAGTATCAATGGGTACCAGTTGGTTTCAGTGGGTACCAGTGAGTATCAATGAGCACCAGTGAGTACCAGTGGGTATCCGTGGGTTCTAAGGGGTGCCAGTGGGTTCCAATAGGTACCAGTGAGTATCAATGAGCACCAGTGAGTACCAGTGGGCACCAATGGGTTCCAATGGGCACCAGTGAGTATCAATGAGCACCAGTGAGTACCAGTGGGCACCAATGGGTTCCAATGGGCACCACTGAGTTCCAGTGGGTTCCAATGGGCGCCAGTGGGTGCCAGTGAGTACCAATGGGTACCAGTGGTTACCAATGGGCTCCAATGGGTACCAGTGTGTTCCAGAGGGTTCCGATGGGTACCAGTGAGTTGCAATGGGTTCCAATGGTTACCAATGGGTTCCAGTGAGTACCAATGAGCACCAGTGGGTATCCGTGGGTTCTGAGGGGTGCCATTGGGTTTCAATGGGCACCAGCGAGTATCAATGAGCACCAGTGGGTACCAGTGGGCACTAATGGGTTCCATTGGGCGCCAGTGAGTTCCAATGGGTTCTAATGGGTACCAGTGGGTGCCAGTGAGTACCAATGGGTACCAATGGGCACCAATGGGTTCCAATGGGTACCAGTGGGTTCCAGAGGGTTCTGATGGGTACCAGTGAGTTCCAATGGGTTCCAGTGGGCACCATTGGGTTCCAGTGAGTGCCAGTGAGTAACAATGAGCACCAGTATGTATCATTGTGTACCAGTGGGTTCCAGTGGGCACCAATGGGTTCCAATGGGCACCACTGAGTTCCAGTGGGTTCCAATGGGCGCCAGTGGGTGCCAGTGAGTACCAATGGGTACCAGTGGGTACCAATGGGCTCCAATGGGCTCCAGTGAGTTCCAATGGATTCCAATGGGCACCAGTGAGTACCAATGAGCACCAGTGGGTACCAGTGGGTATCCGTGGGTTCTAATGGGCACCAATGGGTTTCAATGGGCTCCAATGGGTACCAGTGGGTTCCAGTGGGTGCCAGTGAGTACCAATGAGCACCAGTGGGTACCAGTGGGTATCCGTGGGTTCTAATGGGCTCCAATGGGTTTCAATGGGCACCAGTGAGTATCAATGAGCACCAGTGAGTTACAGTGGGCACCAGTGGGTTCCAGTGGGCTCCAGTGAGTTCCAATGGGTTCCAGTGGGTACCAGTTGGTTCCAGTGGGTGCCAGTGAGTACCAATGAGCACCAGTGGGTACCAGTGGTTATCCGTGGGTTCTAAGGGGTGCCAGTGGGTTTCAATGGGCGCCAATATCAGTGAGCACCAGTGGGCACCCATGGGTTCCAATGGGCGCCAGTGAGTTCCAGAGGGTTCCAATGGGCACCAATGGGTTCCAATGGGTACCAGTGGGTTCCAGTGGGTGCCAGTGAGTATCAATGAGCACCAGTGGGTACCAGTGGGTATCCGTGGGTTCTAATGGGTGCCAGTGGGTTTCAATGGGCACCAGTGTGTATCAGTGGGCACCAGTGGCTACCAGTGAGTACCAGTGAGCACCAATGGGTTCCAATGGGTAACAGTGAGATCCAATGCTTCCAATGGGTGCCAGTGGGTTCCAATGGGTACCAGTGGGTTCCAGTGGGTGCCAGTGTGTAACAATGAGCACTAGTGGGTACCAGTGGGTATCCGTGGGTTCTAATGGGTGCCAGTGGGTTTCAATGGGTTCCAATGGGTAACAGTGAGTTCCAGAGGGTTCCAATGAGTGCCAGTGAGTATCAGTGAGCACCAGTGAGTACCAGTGGGCACCAATGGGTTCCAGTGGGTAACAGTGAGTTCCAGAGGGTGCCAATGGGTACCAGTGGGTGCCAGTGAGTACCAATGAGCACCAGTGGGTACCAGTGGTTATCCGTGGGTTCTAATGGGTGCCAGTGGGTTTCAATTGACACCAGTGAGTATCAATGAGCACCACTGAGTACCAGTGGGCACCAGTAAGTATCAGTGTGTGCCAGTGGGTTCCAGTGGGTACCACTGAGCATCAGTGAGTACCAGTGGGCACCAATGGGTTCCAAGGGGCGCCAGTGAGTTCCAATGGGTTCCAATGGGTACCAGTGAGTATCAATGAGCACCAGTGAGTACCAGTGGGCACCAATGGGTTCCAATGGGTGCCAGTGTGTTCCAATGGGTACCAGTGGGTAACAGTGGGTACCAGTGAGTAACAATGAGCGCCAGTGGGTATCCGTGGGTTCTGAGGGGTGCCAGTGGGTTGCAATGGGCATCAGTGACTACCAGTGAGTAGCAGTGGGCACCGTGGGTACCAGTGGGCCCCAGTGAGCCCCTCCGGCTCCGGTGAGTACCAACAAGTACCAACGGTGCCCGCGGTGCCCCACAGGGGTGCGCTCGGAGTTCGTGGTGAAGACGGCCAACGCCGGCGCCGGGGCGCTGTCGGTCACCATTGACGGCCCCTCCAAGGTGACGTTGGACTGCGTGGAGTGCGCCGAGGGCCACCGCGTCACCTACACCCCCATGGCCCCCGGCAACTACCTCATCTCCATCAAGTATGGCGGCCCCCCACCACATCGTTGGCAGCCCCTTCAAGGCCAAGGTCACCGGTAAGGGGGGCACCGTGGTGTCCCCATGGGTGTCCCTATGGCTGTCCCAGTGGGTGTCCCCATGGGTGTCCCTATGGGTGTCCCTATGAGTGTCCCAATGGGTGTCCTTCTGATGTCCCAGTGGGTGTTCTTCTGGTGTCCCTATGGGTGTCCCAATGGGTGTCCCTATGGCTGTTCCTTATGGAGTCCCAATGGATGTCCCAGTGGGTGTCCCAATGGGTGCCCTTATGGGTGTCCCAATGGGTGTCCCCCTGGTGTCCCTATGGGTGTCCCCCTGGTGTCCCTATGGGTGTCCCTATGAGTGTCCCCATGGTGTCACTATGGGTGTCCCAATGGGTGTCCCTATCGGTGTCCCTATGAGTGCCTCCATGATGTCCCTATGGGTGCCCCAATGGCGTCCCTATGAGTGACCCAATGGGGGTCCTTCTGGTATCCCAATGGGTGTCCCTATGGTGTCCCAATGGGTGTCCCTATGGTGTCCCAATGGGTGTCCCCGTGGGTGTCCCCATGGTGTCCCAGTGGGTGTCCCTATGGGTGTCCCAATGGGTGTCCCTATGGGTGTCCCTCTGGTGTCCCAATGGGTGTCCTTCTGGTGTCCCAATGGTTGTCCCTATGGGTGTCCCCATGGGTGTCCCAGTGGGTGTCCCAATGGTTGCCCTTATGGGTGTCCCCATGGTGTCCCCATGGGTGTCCCTCTGGTATCCCCATGGGTGTCCCAGTGGGTGTCCCAATGGGTGTCTCTATGGTGTCCCAATGGGTGTCCCCCTGGTGTCCCTATGGGTGTCCCTATGAGTGTCCCCATGGTGTCGCTATGGGTGTCCCAATGGGTGTCCCAATGGGTGTCCCTATGAGTGCCTCCATGATATCCCTATGAGTGTCCCTATGGTGTCACTATGGGTGTCCCTATGGCTGTCCCTATGAGTGTCCCAATGGGGGTCCCTATGGGTGTCCCTATGGGTGTCCCAATGGGTGTCCCTCTGGTGTCCCTATGGGTGTCCCTCTGGTGTCCCAATGGGTGTCCCAGTGGGAGTTCTCATGGTGTCCCTATCGGTGTCCCTCTGGTGTCCCAATAGGTGTCCCTATGGGTGTCCCCATGGGTGTCCCCATCACATCCCATTGGTGTCCCAGTGATGTCCCCATAATGTCCCTATGGTGTCCCAGTGATGCCCCCATGGTGTCCCTATGGGTGTCCCCATAATGTCCCCATGGTGTCCCAGTGGTGTCTCCATAATGTCCCCATGGTGTCCCAGTGGTGTCCCCATGGTGTCCCAAGGGTGTCCCTGTGGTGTCCCCATAATGTCCCCATAATGTCCCCATTGTGTCCCATAATGTCTCTATGGTGTCCCATTGGTGTCCCATTGGTGTCCCCATAATGTCCCCACAGTGTCCCTTTGGTGTCCCCATCACATCCCATTGGTGTCCCAGTGATGTCCCCATAATGTCCCCATGGTGCCCCAATGATGTCCCCATGGTGTCCCTTTGGTGTCCCGTTGGTGTCCCCATAATGTCCCAATGATGTCCCCATAATGTCCCCACAGTGTCCCTTTGGTGTCCCCATAATGTCCCCATGGTGTCCCAGTGATGTCCCCATCACATCCCATTGGTGTCCCAATGATGTCCCCATGGTGTCCCTTTGGTGTCCCGTTGGTGTCCCCATAATGTCCCCAATGGTGTCCCCATGGTGTCCCTCTGGTGTCCCTCTGGTGTCCTATGGGTATCCCAATGAGTGTCCCTATGGGTGTCCCAATGGGTGTCCCCATGGTGTCCCCATGGGTGTCCCCATGGGTGTCCCTTTGGGTGTCCCCACAGTGTCCCTTTGGTGTCCCATTGGTGTCCCTATAATGTCCCCACAGTGCCCCTTTGGTGTCCCCATCACACCCCATTGGTGTCCCCGTGATGTCCCTATAATATCCCCCCGACGCCCCCCGATGCCCCCAAAGTGCCCCCATCCGTCCCCCCCACCACGGCACTGACCCCCTTCCCCCCCTCCCCCCCATTTCCCCCAGGCCCGCGGCTCTCAGGGGGGCACAGCCTCCACGAGACCTCCTCGGTGCTGGTGGAGACGGTGACCCGCGGGGCGCGGGGCCCCCCCGGCTTCGGGACCCTCCCCAAATTCTCGTCGGATGCCAGCAAGGTGGTGGCACGTGGGCCGGGGCTCAGCACTGCCTTCGTGGGGCAGAAGAACCACTTCACTGTCGACTGCAGCAAAGCGGGTGCGTGGGGGGGGGGGCTATGGGGGGGGGAGGGGGTTATGGGGGGGCTTTGGGGGGGCTGGGATCTGGGGGGGGGGATCTGGGGGGTGGGGGGGCTGGGATCTGCTGGGGGGTGGGGGGAGATGGGGGATGCTGGGAGAGGGGGGGAGATTGGGGAGGGTTTGGGGGGGCTGAGTGGGGGTGTGGGATAAGTGGGGTTGGGGGGCTGGGATCTGGGGGGGGGTTGGGGTATGGGGGGGTATGGGGGAGTCTGGGGTATGTGAGGTTGGGGGGCTGGAATCTGGGGGGGGTTGGGGGGAGATGGGGGGAGATGGGGGATGCTGGGAGAGGGGGGGAGATGGGGGGAGGGTTTGGGGGGGCTGAGTGGGGGTGTGGGATAAGTGGGGTCGGGGGGCTGGGATCTGGGGGAGGATTGGGGTATGGGGGGGCATGGGGGGGTCTGCAGTATGTGAGGTTGGGGGGCTGGGATATGGGGGGGGGGACTGGGGTGAGATGGGGGGCCTTGGGGGGCTGGGGGGTGTGAGATTGGGGGGCTGGGATCCGGGGGGGGGATTGGGGGGAGATGGGGGATAATGGGACCTGGGGAGGGTTTGGGGGGTGTGGGATAAGTGGGGTTGGGGGGCTGGGATCTGGGGGGGGGTTTGGGGTATGGGGGGGTCTGGGGTGTGTGAGGTTGGGGGGCTGGGATCTGGGGGGGTTTGGGCTATGGGGAGTTTCTGGGGGGTCTGGGGTATGTGAGGTTGGGGGGCTGGGATCTTGGGGGGAGTTTGGGGTCTGGGGGGGTCTGGGGTATGTGTGGTTGGGGGGCTGGGATATGGGGGGGGATTGGGGGGGGTCTGGGGGAAACAGGGGGGCTGTGGGACCAGGGGAGGGTTTGGGGGGGCTGAGTGGGGGTGTGGGATAAGTGGGGTTGGGGGGCTGGGATCTGGGGGGGGGTTGGGGTATGGGGTGGTCTGGGTGGTGTGGGGCATGTGAGGTTGGGGGGCTGGGATCTGGGGGGGGATTGGGGGGGTCTGGGGGAAACAGGGGGACCCCAAGACTTGTGGTGGGGTTTGGGGGGGTGTGGGATTGAGGGGGGGTTGGGGCTCCAGTGGATCTGCGGGGATCCAATTGGGCCCAATGGGACCCGTTGGGTTCTGATGGGACCCGATGGGATCTGATGGGTCCAATTGGAGCCGATGGGTTCTGATGGGATCGGGTGGGACCCAATTGGACCCGCTGGGTTCTGATGGGATCGGGTGGGACCCAATTGGACCTGGTGGGTTCTGATGGGACCTGTTGGGTTCTGATGGGACCCAATTGGACCCGTTGGGTTCTGATGGGACCTGTTGGGTTCTGATGGGACCCAATTGGACCCGTTGGGTTCTGATGGGATTGGGTGGGACCCAATTGGACCCGTCGGGTTCTGATGGGACCTGTTGGGATCAGGTGGGACCCAATTGGACCCGTCGGGTTCTGATGGGATCAGGTGGGACCCAATTGGACCTGTTGGGTTCTGATGGGACCTGTTGGGATCTGATGGGACCTGGTGGGACCCAATTGGATCCGATGGGTTCTGATGGGACCTGTTGGGTTCTGATGGGACCCAGTTGGACCCGTTGGGTTCTGATGGGATCGGGTGGGACCCATTTGGACCCGTTGGGTTCTGATGGGACCTCTTGGGTTCTGATGGGACCCAATTGGTCCCGTTGGGTTCTGATGGGACCCAATTGGACCCGTTGGGTTCTGATGGCACCTGTTTTGTTCTGATGGGACCCAATTGGACCCGTTGGGTTCTGATGGGATCGGGTGGGACCCAATTGGACCCGTCAGGTTCTGATGGGACCTGTTGGGATCAGGTGGGACCCAATTGGACCCGTTGGGTTCTGATGGGATCAGGTGGGACCCAATTGGACCTGTTGGGTTCTGATGGGACCTGTTGGGTTCTGATGGGACCTGTTGGGATCTGATGGGACCTATTGGGTTCTGATGGGACCTGATGGGACCCAATTGGATCCGTTGGGTTCTGATGGGACCTGTTGGGTTCTGATGGGACCCAATTGGACCCGTTGGGTTCTGATGGGATGGGGTGGCACCCAATTGGACCCGTCGGGTTCTGATGGGACCTGTTGGGTTCTGATGGGACCCAGTTGGCCCCAGTGGGTTCTGATGGGATCGGGTGGGACCCAGTTAGACCTGTTGGGTTCTGATGGGACCTGTTGGGTTCTGATGGGACCCAATTGGACCCGTCGGGTTCTGATGGGATTGGGTGGGACCCAATTGGACCCGTCGGGTTCTGATGGGACCCGTTGGGTTCTGATGGGACCCAATTGGTCCCGTCAGGTTCTGATGGGACCTATTGGGATTGGGTGTGACCTGGTGGGACCCAATTGTATCCGTTGGGTTCTGATGGGATGGGGTGGGACCCAATTGGACCCGTTGGGTTCTGATGGGACCTGGTTGGACCCAATTGGATCCTTTGGGTTCTGATGGGACCCATTGGGTTCTGGTGGGACCTGGTGGGACCCAATTGGACCCGTTGGGTTCTGATGGGACCTGTTGGGTTCTGATGGGACCCAATTGGACCCGTTGGGTTCTGATGGGACCTGTTGGGTTCTGATGGGACCCAATTGGACCCGTTGGGTTCTGATGGGATCGGGTGGGATCTGGTGAGACCTGTTAGGACCCAATTGGATCCGTTGGGTTCTGATGGGATGGGGTGGGACCCAATTGGACCCGTTGGGTTCTGATGGGACCTGGTAGGACCCAATTGGACCCGTTGGGTTCTGATGGGATCGGGTGGGACCCAATTGGACCCGTTGGGTTCTGATGGGACCTGATGGGACCCAGTTGGACCCGTTGGGTTCTGATGGGATCAGGTGGGACCCAATTGGACCTGTCGGGTTCTGATGGGATCTGTCAGGTTCTGATGGGATCAGGTGGGACCCAATTGGACCTGTTGGGTTCTGATGGGACCTGGTGGGTTCTGATGGGACCTGGTGGGTTCTGATGGGATCGGATGGGACCCGATTGGACCCATTGGGTTCTGATGGGACCCAATTGGACCCATCGGGTTCTGCTGCGATCTGGTGGGATCTGGTGAGACCTGTTAGGACAGGATTGGACCCGATGGGTTCTGATGGGACCTGGTGGGACCCAATTGGATCTCTTGGGTTCTGATGGGACCTGGTAGGACCCAATTGGACCCGTTGGGTTCTGATGGGACCTGTTGGGTTCTGGTGGGACCCAGTTGGACCCGTTGGGTTCTGATGGGATCGGGTGGGACCCAATTGGACCCGTTGGGTTCTGATGGGACCTCTTGGGTTCTGATGGGACCTGGTGGGTTCTGATGGGACCCAATTGGATCTGTTGGGTTCTGATGGGACCCAATTGGACCCGTTGGGTTCTGATGGGACCTGTTGGGTTCTGATGGGACCCAATTGGACCCATTGGGTTCTGATGGGATCGGGTGGGACCCAATTGGACCCTTTGGGTTCTGATGGGACCTGTTGGGTTCTGATGGGACCCAATTGGACCCGTTGGGTTCTGATGGGAACCAATTGGATCCTTTGGGTTCTGATGGGTCCTGGTTGGACCCAATTGGACCCGTTGGGTTCTGATGGGATTGGGTGGCACCCAATTGGTCCCGTCGGGTTCTGATGGGACCTATTGGGATTGGGTGGGACCTGATGGGACCCAATTGGACCCGTCGGGTTCTGATGGGATGGGGTGGCACCCAATTGGACCCGTCGGGTTCTGATGGGACCTGCTGGGTTCTGATGGGACCCAATTGGACCCAGTGGGTTCTAATGGGATCGGGTGGGACCCAATTGGATCCGTTGGGTTCTGATGGGACCCATTGGGTTCTGGTGGGACCTGGTGTGACCTGGTTGGACCCAATTGGACCCGTTGGGTTCTGATGGGACCTGCTGGGTTCTGATGGGACCCAATTGGACCCGTTGGGTTCTGATGGGACCCGTTGGGTTCTGATGGGACCCAATTGGTCCCGTCGGGTTCTGATGGGATCAGGTGGGACCCAATTGGACCCGTCGGGTTCTGATGGGACCCAATTGGTCCCGTTGGGTTCTGATGGGATCAGGTGGGACCCAATTGGACCCGTCGGGTTCTGATAGGACCTGTTGGGATCAGGTGGGACCCAATTGGACCCGTCAGGTTCTGATGGGATCAGGTGGGACCCAATTGGACCTGTTGGGTTCTGATGGGACCTGTTGGGATCTGATGGGACCTGTTGGGTTCTATGGGACCTGGTGGGACCCAATTGGATCCGTTGGGTTCTGATGGGACCTCTTGGGCTCTGATGGCACCCAATTGGACCCGTTGGGTTCTGATGGGACCTGTTGGGATCAGGTGGGACCCATTTGGACCCAGTGGGTTTTGATGGGATCGGGTTGGTTCTGATGGGATCGGATGGGACCCAATTGGACCCGTTGGGTTCTGATGGGATGGGGTGGGACCGAATTGGACCCGTTGGGTTCTGATGGGACCTGGTTGGACCCAATTGGATCCTTTGGGTTCTGATGGGACCCATTGGGTTCTGGTGGGACCCAATTGGACCCGTTGGGTTCTGATGGGACCTGTTGGGTTCTGATGGAACCCAATTGGACCCGTTGGGTTCTGATGGGACCTGGTGGGTTCTGATGGGACCTGGTGGGTTCTGATGGGATCGGGTGGGACCCAATTGGACCCGTTGGGTTCTGATGGTGCATTGGGTGGGTCCCAATTAGTCCCGATGGGTTCTGATGGGACCTGGTGGGTTCTGATGGGACCTGGTGGGTTCTGATGGGATCGGATGGGACCCGATTGGACCCATTGGGTTCTGATGGGACCCAATTGGACCCATCGGGTTCTGCTGCGATCTGGTGGGATCTGGTGAGACCTGTTAGGACAGGATTGGACCCGATGGGTTCTGATGGGACCTGGTGGGACCCAATTGGATCTCTTGGGTTCTGATGGGACCTGGTAGGACCCAATTGGACCCGTTGGGTTCTGATGGGACCTGTTGGGTTCTGGTGGGACCCAGTTGGACCCGTTGGGTTCTGATGGGATCGGGTGGGACCCAATTGGACCCGTTGGGTTCTGATGGGACCTCTTGGGTTCTGATGGGACCTGGTGGGTTCTGATGGGACCCAATTGGATCTGTTGGGTTCTGATGGGACCCAATTGGACCCGTTGGGTTCTGATGGGACCTGTTGGGTTCTGATGGGACCCAATTGGACCCATTGGGTTCTGATGGGATCGGGTGGGACCCAATTGGACCCTTTGGGTTCTGATGGGACCTGTTGGGTTCTGATGGGACCCAATTGGACCCGTTGGGTTCTGATGGGAACCAATTGGATCCTTTGGGTTCTGATGGGTCCTGGTTGGACCCAATTGGACCCGTTGGGTTCTGATGGGATTGGGTGGCACCCAATTGGTCCCGTCGGGTTCTGATGGGACCTATTGGGATTGGGTGGGACCTGATGGGACCCAATTGGACCCGTCGGGTTCTGATGGGATGGGGTGGCACCCAATTGGACCCGTCGGGTTCTGATGGGACCTGCTGGGTTCTGATGGGACCCAATTGGACCCAGTGGGTTCTAATGGGATCGGGTGGGACCCAATTGGATCCGTTGGGTTCTGATGGGACCCATTGGGTTCTGGTGGGACCTGGTGTGACCTGGTTGGACCCAATTGGACCCGTTGGGTTCTGATGGGACCTGCTGGGTTCTGATGGGACCCAATTGGACCCGTTGGGTTCTGATGGGACCCGTTGGGTTCTGATGGGACCCAATTGGTCCCGTCGGGTTCTGATGGGATCAGGTGGGACCCAATTGGACCCGTCGGGTTCTGATGGGACCCAATTGGTCCCGTTGGGTTCTGATGGGATCAGGTGGGACCCAATTGGACCCGTCGGGTTCTGATAGGACCTGTTGGGATCAGGTGGGACCCAATTGGACCCGTCAGGTTCTGATGGGATCAGGTGGGACCCAATTGGACCTGTTGGGTTCTGATGGGACCTGTTGGGATCTGATGGGACCTGTTGGGTTCTATGGGACCTGGTGGGACCCAATTGGATCCGTTGGGTTCTGATGGGACCTCTTGGGCTCTGATGGCACCCAATTGGACCCGTTGGGTTCTGATGGGACCTGTTGGGATCAGGTGGGACCCATTTGGACCCAGTGGGTTTTGATGGGATCGGGTTGGTTCTGATGGGATCGGATGGGACCCAATTGGACCCGTTGGGTTCTGATGGGATGGGGTGGGACCGAATTGGACCCGTTGGGTTCTGATGGGACCTGGTTGGACCCAATTGGATCCTTTGGGTTCTGATGGGACCCATTGGGTTCTGGTGGGACCCAATTGGACCCGTTGGGTTCTGATGGGACCTGTTGGGTTCTGATGGAACCCAATTGGACCCGTTGGGTTCTGATGGGACCTGGTGGGTTCTGATGGGACCTGGTGGGTTCTGATGGGATCGGGTGGGACCCAATTGGACCCGTTGGGTTCTGATGGTGCATTGGGTGGGTCCCAATTAGTCCCGATGGGTTCTGATGGGACCTGGTGGGTTCTGATGGGACCTGTTGGGTTCTGATGGGACCCATTTGGACCCGTTGGGTTCTGATGGGACCCGTTGGGTTCTGATGGGACCCAATTGGACCCGTTGGGTTCTGATGGGATCTGGTGGGTTCTGATGGGATCGGGTGGGACCCAATTGGACCCAGTGGGTTCTGATGGGATATTGTGGGTTCTGATGGGATCAGGTGGGACCCAATTGGACCTGTTGGGTTCTGATGGGACCTGTTGGGTTCTGATGGGACGTGTTGGGATCTGATGGGACCTATTGGGTTCTGATGGGACCTGGTTGGACCCAATTGGATCCTTTGGGTTCTGATGGGACCCATTGGGTTCTGGTGGGACCCAATTGGACCCGTTGGGTTCTGATGGGACCTGTTGGGTTCTGATGGAACCCAATTGGACCCGTTGGGTTCTGATGGGACCTGGTGGGTTCTGATGGGACCTGGTGGGTTCTGATGGGATCGGGTGGGACCCAATTGGACCCGTTGGGTTCTGATGGTGCATTGGGTGGGTCCCAATTAGTCCCGATGGGTTCTGATGGGACCTGGTGGGTTCTGATGGGACCTGTTGGGTTCTGATGGGACCCATTTGGACCCGTTGGGTTCTGATGGGACCCGTTGGGTTCTGATGGGACCCAATTGGACCCGTTGGGTTCTGATGGGATCTGGTGGGTTCTGATGGGATCGGGTGGGACCCAATTGGACCCAGTGGGTTCTGATGGGATATTGTGGGTTCTGATGGGATCAGGTGGGACCCAATTGGACCTGTTGGGTTCTGATGGGACCTGTTGGGTTCTGATGGGACGTGTTGGGATCTGATGGGACCTATTGGGTTCTGATGGGACCTGGTAGGACCCAATTGGATCCGTTGGGTTCTGATGGGACCTATTGGGATTGGGTGGGACCCAATTGGACCCGTCGGGTTCTGATGGGACCTGGTGGGTTCTGATGGGATCGGGTGGGACCCAATTGGACCTGTTGGGTTCTGATGGGACCTGGTGGGTTCTGATGGAACCTGTTGAGACCTGGTTGTACTCAGTTGGATCCGTTGTGTTCTGATGGGACCTGTTGGGTTCTGATGGGACCCAATTGGACCCGTCGGGTTCTGATGGGATTGGGTGGGACCCAATTGGACCCGTCGGGTTCTGATGGGATGGGGTGGGACCCAATTGGACCCGTCGGGTTCTGATGGGACCTGGTGGGTTCTGATGGGACCCAATTGGACCCGTCGGGTTCTGCTGCGATCTGGTGGGATCTGGTGAGACCTGTTAGGACCCAATTGGATCCGTTGGGTTCTGATGGGATGGGGTGGGACCCAATTGGACCCGTTGGGTTCTGATGGGACCTGGTAGGACCCAATTGGACCTGTTGGGTTCTGATGGGATCGGGTGGGACCCAATTGGACCCGCTGGGTTCTGATGGGACCTGATGGAACCCAGTTGGACCCGTTGGGTTCTGATGGGATCGGGTGGGACCCAATTGGACCCAGTGGGTTCTGATGGGATATGGTGGGTTCTGATGGGATCAGGTGGGACCCAATTGGACCTGTTGGGTTCTGATGGGACCTGTTGGGATCCAATGGGACCTATTGGGTTCTGATGGGACCTGGTGGGACCCAATTGGATCCGTTGGGTTCTGATGGGACCTCTTGGGCTCTGATGGGACCCAATTGGACCCGTTGGGTTCTGATGGGACCCGTTGGGTTCTGATGGGACCTGTTGGGTTCTGATGGGACCCATTTGGACCCGTCGGGTTCTGCTGCGATCTGGTGGGATCTGGTGAGACCTGTTAGGACAGGATTGGACCCGATGGGTTCTGATGGGATCGGGTGGGACCCAATTGGACCCGTTGGGTTCTGATGGGACCTGATGGGACCCAGTTGGACCCGTTGGGTTCTGATGGGATCGGGTGGGACCCAATTGGACCCAGTGGGTTCTGATGGGATCTGGTGGGTTCTGATGGGACCTGGTGGGTTCTGATGGGATCGGGTGGGACCCAATTGGACCTGTTGGGTTCTGATGGGACCCAATTGGACCCGTCGGGTTCTGATGGGACCTGTTGGGATCTGATGGGACCCAGTGGGTTCTGATGGGACCTGGTGGGACCCAATTGGACCCGTTGGGTTCTGATGGGACCCGTTGGGTTCTGATGGGACCTGTTGAGTCCTGGTAGGACCGAATTGGATCTGTTGGGTTCTGATGGGACCTGTTGAGACCTGGTTGTACTCAGTTGGATCCGTTGTGTTCTGATGGGACCTGGTGGGTTCTGATGGGACCCAATTGGACCCGTCGGGTTCTGATGGGATCGGGTGGGACCCAATTGGACCCGTCGGGTTCTGATGGGATATGGTGGGTTCTGATGGGATCAGGTGGGACCCAATTGGACCTGTTGGGTTCTGATGGGACCTGGTGGGTTCTGATGGGACCTGGTGGGTTCTGATGGGATCGGATGGGACCCAATTGTACCCTTTGGGTTCTGATGGGACCTGTTGGGTTCTGATTGGACCTTGTGGGACCTGATTGGACCCATTGGTTCTGATGGGACCTGTTGGGTTCTGATGGGACCCATTTGGACCCGTCGGGTTCTGCTGCGACCTGGTGGGACCCAGTTGGACCCGTCGGGTTCTGATGGGATCGGATGGAACCCAGTTGGACCCGTCGGGTTCTGATGGGATCGGATGGAACCCAGTTGGACCCGTTGGGTTCTGATGGGATCGGGTGGGACCCAATTGGACCCAGTGGGTTCTGATGGGATCTGGTGGGTTCTGATGGGATCAGGTGGGACCCAATTGGACCTGTTGGGTTCTGATGGGACCTGGTGGGTTCTGATGGGACCTGTTGGGTTCTGATGGGACCCAATTGGACCCTTTGGGTTCTGATGGGACCTGTTGGGTTCTGATTGGACCTTGTGGGACCCGATTGGACCCATTGGGTTCTGATGGGACCTGTTGGGTTCTGATGGGACCCATTTGGACCCGTCGGGTTCTGCTGCGACCTGGTGGGACCCAGTTGGACCCGTCGGGTTCTGATGGGATCGGATGGAACCCAGTTGGACCCGTCGGGTTCTGATGGGATCGGATGGAACCCAGTTGGACCCGTCGGGTTCTGATGGGATGGGGTGGCACCCAGTCGGTCCGGTCGTGTCCCCCCTGGTTCCGGTTCGATCCGCTTGGCTCGTCCCGCAGGCAGCAATATGCTGATGGTGGGGGTGCACGGCCCGAAGACGCCATGCGAGGAGGTGTACGTAAAGCACGTGGGGAACCGCCTCTACAACGTCACCTACACCGTGAAGGAGAAGGGGGAATACGTCCTCATCCTGCGCTGGGGGGACGACAGCGTCCCGGGCAGCCCCTTCCGCGTCACCGTGCCATGAAGGGGGGACAAAGGGGGTGAAAAAAGGGGGGAAAAAGGGGGTAAAATGGGGCAAAAATGGGGCAAAAAGGGGCAGAAAGAGTGGCAATAAATACACTGCGATTGATGTGGGAGTGGTGGTCATTTCGGGGGGGTCCTTTGGGGGTCCATAGGGGGTCCATAGGGGGTCCATAGGGGGTCTCTGGGGGGGCTCTGGGGGTCCCTATGGCGTCACTGAGGGCGTTTTGGGGTGAAAAAGGGCAAAAATGGGCAATAAAGGGGAAAATGAAGCAATGGGAATATGGGGGGTGGGGGTGGGGAAGGGGTAGGGGGTCCATTGGGGGTCCATTGGAGGTTCACAGGGGGTCCATAGAGGGTCCCGGGGGGGGGTCTGGGGGTCCCTATGGTGTCACCGTGCCATGAAGGGGTGACAAAGGGGGTGAAAAAATGGGGTAAAATGGGGTAAAATGGGGCAAAAAGGGGCAGAAAGAGTGGCAATAAATACACTGCGATTGATGTGGGAGTTGTGGTCATTTCGGGGGGGGTGGTTGGGGGTCCATAGGAGGTCCATAGGGGGTGCATAGAGGGTTCATAGAGGGTCCCTGGGGGGGCTCTGAGGGTCCCTATGGCGTCACTGAGGGCATTTTGGGGTGAAAAAGGGCAAAAATGGGCAATAAAGGGGAAAATGAAACAGTGGGAGTATGGGGGGGTGGGGCTGGGGAAGGGGTTGGGGGTCCATTGGGGGTCCATAAAAGGTCCATATTGGGCTTTGGGGGGCCCTATGGTGTCACCGTGCCATGAAGGGGTGACAAAAGGGGGTGAAAAAAAGGGGGTAAAAATGGGGTAAAAATGGGGCAAAAATGGGCAAAAAGTGGCAGAAAGAGTGGCAATAAAAACACTGCGATTGAAGTGGGAGTTGTGGTCATTTTGGGGGGGGGGGGGTTGGGGGTCGGGGGGGTCCATAATGAGTCCATAGGGGGTCCCTGTGGGGGCTTTGGGGGTCCCTATGGCGTCACCGTGCCAAGAAGGGGTGACAAAGGGGGTGAAAAAAGGGGGTAAAATGGGGTAAAATAGGGCAAAAATGGGGCAAAAAGGGGCAGAAAGAGTGGCAATAAAAACACTGCGATTGATGTGGGAGTTGTGGTCATTTCGGGGGGGTGGTTGGGGGTCCATAGGCGGTCCATAGGAAGTGCATAGGGGGTCCCTGGGGGGGCTCTGAGGGTCCCTATGGTGTCACTGAGGGTGTTTTGGGGTGAAAAAGGGCAAAAATGGGCAATAAGGGGGAAAATGAAGCAATGGGAATATGGGGTTGGGGGTGGGGAGGGGGTTGGGGGTCCATGGGGGTCCACAGGGGGTCCATAGGGGGTCCCTGGGGGGGTCTGGGGGTCCCTATGGTGTCACCGTGCCATGAAGGGGTGACAAAAGGGGGTGAAAAAAAGGGGGTAAAATGGGGTAAAATGGGGCAAAAAGGGGCAGAAAGAGTGGCAATAAAAACACTGCGATTGATGTGGGAGTTGTGGTCATTTCGGGGGGTCCTTTGGGGGTCCATAGGGGGTCCATATGGGGCTATGGGGGTCCCTATGGTGTCACTGTGCCATGAAGGGGTGACAAAAGGGAGTGAAAAAAAGGGGGGAAATGGGGTAAAATGGGTCAAAAAGGGGCAAAAAGGGGCAGAAAGAGTGGCAATAAATACACTGCGATTGATGTGGGAGTTGTGGTCATTTCGGGGGGTCCTTTGGGGGTCCATAGGCGGTCCATAGGGGGTGCATAGAGGATCCATAGAGGGTCCATAGGGGGTCCCTGGGGGGGCTCTGGGGGTCCTTATGGTGTCAGTGCGCCCTGAGGGCGTTTTGGGGTGAAAAAGGGCAGAATTGGGCAAAAAGAGCGGCAATAAAAACACTGCGATTGCAGTGGGAGTTGTGGTCATTGTGGGGAGGGATCGGGGGGGGGGGTCTATAGGGAGTCCATAGGGGGTCTTTAGGGGGTCCATAAGGGGGGGTCTGGGGGTCCCTATGGTGTCACTGAGGGCGTTTTGGGGTGAAAAAGGGCAAAAATGGGCAAATAGGTGGAAATAAAAGCAGTGGGACTGCAGAGGGGGGATGAGATCATTATGGGATGTGGGATTGGGGAGAGGGGGTCCATAGGGGGTCCAAAGGGGGTCTCTGTGGGGGCTCTGAGGGTCCCTATGGTGTCACTGAGGGCATTTTGGGGTGAAAAATGGGCAAAAATGGGCAATAAGGGGGAAAATGAAGCAATGGGAATATGGGGGGGTGGGGGTGGGGAAGGGGTTGGGGGTCCATGGGGGTCCCTGGGGGGGGTCCATAGGGGGTCCCTGGGGGGGTCTGCGGGTCCCTATGGTGTCACCGTGCCCTGAGGGGGTGAAAAAAGGGCGGAAAGGGGGCAAAAAGGGGCAAAAATGGGGCAAAAATGGGGCAAAAATGGGTAAAAAGGGGCAGAAAGAGTGGCAATAAAAACACTACAATTGATGTTGGAGTTGTGGTCATTTCAGGGGGGTCCTGTGGGGGTCCATAGAAGGTCCATGGGGGTCTCTGGGGGGGCTCTGGGGGTCCTTATGGTGTCACTCAGGGCGTTTTGGGGTGAAAAAGGGCAAAAAGGGCAATAAGGGGGAAAATGAAGCAATGGGAATATGGGGGGTGGGGGTGGGGTTGGGTGTCCATTGGGGTCCGTAGGGGGTCCATAGAGGGTCTCTGGGGGGGCTCTGGCGGTCCCTATGGTGTCACCGTGCCCGGACGGGGTGAAAAAGGGGCAGAAAGGGGCAAAAAGGGGCAAAAATGGGGTTAAATAGGGCAAAAATGGGGCAAAAAGGGGCAAAAATGGGAGCCCTCCAGATAGAGATCCTCTTCCAGATAGAGATCCCCTTCCAGAGAGAGATCCTTCCTCTCAAGCCTTCCAGATAGAGATCCTCTTCCAGATGGAGATCCTCTTCCAGATAGAGATTTGTCCTTTTGGAGCCTTCCACATAGAGATCCTCTTCCAGATAGAGATCCCCTTCCAGATGGAGATCCTCTTCCAGGTGGAGATCCTCTTCCAGATGGAGATCCTTCCTCTTAAAGCCTTCCAGATAGAGATCCTTCCCCTTGGAGCCTTCCACATAGAGATCCTCTTCCAGATAGAGATCCCCTTCCAGATGGAGATCCTTCCTCTCGGAGCCATCCAGATAGAGATCCTCTTCCAGATAGAGATCCTCTTCCAGATGGAGATCCTCTTCCAGATAGAGATCCCCTTCTAGATAGAGATCCTTCCTCTTGGAGCCTTCCACATAGAGAACCTCTTCCAGATAGAGATCCTCTTCCAGAGAGAGATCCTCTTCCCGATAGAGATCCTTCCCCTTGGAGCCTTCCAGATAGAGATCCACTTCCAGATAGAGATCCTTCTCCTTGGAGCCTTCCAGACAGAGATCCTCTACCAGAGAGAGATCCCCTTCCAGATAGAGATCCTTCCTCTCGGAGCCATCCAGATAGAGATCCTCTTCCAGAAAGAGATCCTCTTCCAGATGGAGATCCTCTTCCAGATAGAGATCCTCTTCCAGATAGAGATCCCCTTCCAGATAGAGATCCTCTTCCCGATAGAGATCCTTCCCCTTGGAGCCTTCCAGATAGAGATCCACTTCCAGATAGAGATCCTTCTCCTTGGAGCCTTCCAGACAGAGATCCTCTACCAGAGAGAGATCCTCTTCCAGATAGAGATCCCCTTCCAGATAGAGATCCTTCCTCTTAAAGCCTTCCAGATAGAGACCCTCTTCCAGATAGAGATCCTTCCTCTTGGAGCCTTCCACATAGAGATCCTCTTCCAGATAGAGATCCCCTTCCAGATGGAGATCCTTCCTCTTAAAGCCTTCCAGACAGAGATCCCCTTCCAGATAGAGATCCTTCCCCTTGGAGCCTTCCAGATGGAGATCCACTTCCAGATAGAGATTCTCTTCCAGATAGAGATCCCTCCTGTTGGAGCCTTCCAGAGAGAGATCCTCTTCCAGAGAGAGATCCTTCCTCTTAAAGCCTTCCAGAGAGAGATCCTCTTCCACATAGAGATCCTCTTCCAGATGGAGATCCTCTTCCAGATGGAGATCCTCTTCCCGATAGAGATCCTTCCCCTTGGAGCCTTCCAGATAGAGATCCCCTTCCAGATAGAGATCCTCTTCCCAATAGAGATCCTTCTCCTTGGAGCCTTCCAGATAGAGATCCTCTACCAGAGAGAGATCCTCTTCCAGATAGAGATCCTCTTCCAGATAGAGATCCCCTTCCAGATATAGATCCTTCCTCTTGGAGCCTTCCAGATAGAGATCCTCTTCCAGATAGAGATCCCCTTCCTGATAGAGATCCCCTTCCAGATAGAGATCCTTCCTCTCGGAGCCTTCCTCATAGAGATCCCTTCCTGATAGAGATCCTCTTCCAGATGGAGATCCTCCAGTTGGCTTCCAAATAGGTGAACCATTGGTGATGGGCGGATGTTTGGACTGGATGATCCTGTGGGTCTTCTCCAGCCTCGGTGATTCTATGGTTCCATCCTATGATCCCGAGACGGCTCTGGGTGTGCGAACGTCTCCCGCTGGGAACTGAGATGGGAGCGGTGAAGGGCCATGGAGCTGCGTTGGAAGGGGTCCGATCGGGCTTCGGCTTTGGGGAGCCGGAGGTTGGATTTGCTGATTCCTGTGGGTCCCTTCCAGTCCGGGGGGGGGGGCATTCTGTGGTTCTGTGATCAGAACATCCCCTCTTCTCAGTGGAGAACTCCCAATTCCCGCAGCATTTTGGCTGCTCCCTTTCCATTTCCCGTCCCAAAGAAGGACAGAAGTGCTCCCAACATCCCCATCTGGTCCGACCTGCTCTGCTGCTCGGCAGCCCCGCACACAATAGGGGTTGGAATGGGACCATCGCTGCAGCCCTATGCAACCAGGGCCATTCTCCGGCCCTACTGAAGGGCAAAATGAGGTCCCTGTAGTACAGAAAGAAGGGCTTCATAGCACGAAAAGAGAAAGCAGCTTCACAAGGTAGACAGAAGGGGCAAATAGAGATAGTTTACGTAGAGAGCGTTAGAAAACGAGGGGTTCCAAGCACTTTCACAGGCGCCAGGTCCGGAATAACAAGGGGAGTGAAGGCCATAAGGATAAGGACCGGAGAACAGCTCGAAAACGTTTGGCAGGGAGGTGATGGGGTGTCTGAAGGGTGCGCTGGAAGCGGTTCGGGGGATGACCCCATCTTAAGGGGGCAGAAGTTTGCAGTGAGGAAGACTATGAGCCTTCGCGAGGAAGACTATGAGCCTTCGTGAGGAAGACTATGAGCCTTGGCGAGGAAGACTATGAGCCTTCGCAAGGAAGACTATGAGCCTTGGCGAGGAAGACTACGAGCCTTCGTGAGGAAGACTATGAGCCTTTGCAAGGAAGACTATGAGCCTTCGCGAGGAAGACTATGAGCCTTCGTGAGGAAGACTATGAGCCTTGGCGAGGAAGACTATGAGCCTTCGCAAGGAAGACTATGAGCCTTGGCGAGGAAGACTACGAGCCTTCGTGAGGAAGACTATGAGCCTTCGCGAGGAAGACTATGAGCCTTGGCGAGGAAGACTATGAGCCTTCGTGAGGAAGACTATGAGCCTTGGCGAGGAAGACTATGAGCCTTCGCAAGGAAGACTATGAGCCTTCATGAGGAAGACTATGAGCCTTCGTGAGGAAGACTATGAGCCTTGGCGAGGAAGACTATGAGCCTTGGCAAGGAAGACTATGAGCCTTCGCAAGGAAGACTATGAGCCTTCGTGAGGAAGACTATGAGCCTTGGCGAGGAAGACTATGAGCCTTCGTGAGGAAGACTATGAGCCTTGGCGAGGAAGACTACGAGCCTTTGCAAGGAAGACTATGAGCCTTCGTGAGGAAGACTATGAGCCTTTGTGAGGAAGATTATGAGCCTTGGTGAGGAAGACTACGAGCCTTCGCAAGGAAGACTATGAGCCTTTGAGAGGAAGACTACGAGCCTTCGTGAGGAAGACTACGAGCCTTCATCATCATGACCTGCTATGCACACACGAGGAGGGGGAGGACTGCATGGACTGCATGCTGATGGGCTCTCGGGAATGGAGTGAATATGGATCCCGATTCCTGATTATCATAGAACCATAGAATCATTGAATCGTAGAACCATAGAATCATGGAATCATAGAATCATCGAATCATAGAATCATTGAATCATCGAATCATAGAATCATCGAATCATAGAATCAGACATCGAATCATAGAATCATAGAACCATAGAATCATCGAATCACAGAATCACAGAATCATCGAATCATAGAACCATAGAATCATATATAGAATCATCGAACCATAGAATCATTGAATCATCGAATCATAGAATCAATCATCGAATCATAGAATCATAGAATCAAAGAACCATAGAATCATTGAATCATAGAATCATAGAATCATAGAACCATAGAATCATAGAATCACGCAATCATAGAATCATAGAATCATAGACTCATCGAATCATCGAATCATAGAATCATAGAATCATAGAACCATAGAATCATAGAATCACGCAATCATTGAATCATCGAATCATAGAATCAATCATCGAATCATAGAATCATAGAACCATAGAACCATAGAATCATTGAATCATAGAATCATAGAATCATAGAACCATAGAATCATAGAATCACGCAATCATTGAATCATAGAATCATAGAATCATAGAACCATAGAATCATAGAATCATAGAACCATAGAACCATAGAATCATAGAATCACGCAATCATAGAATCATAGAATCATAGACTCATCGAATCATCGAATCATTGAATCAGAATCATTGAACTATCATAGAATCATAGAATCATCATAGAATCATCGAATCACAGAATCATAGAATCATAGAATCATAGAATCATCAAATCATACAATCATAGAATCACAGAACCATCGAATCATAGAATCATAGAATCATAGAATCATTGAATCATCGAATCATCGAATCATAGAATCATAGAACCATAGAATCATCGAATCACAGAATCATCGAATCATCGAATCATCGAATCATAGAATCATAGAATCATATATAGAATCATTGAACCATAGAATCATCGAATCATCGAATCATAGAATCAGTCATCGAATCATAGAATCATAGAACCATAGAATCATTGAATCATAGAATCATAGAACCATAGAACCATAGAATCATAGAATCACGCAATCATAGAATCATAGAATCATAGACTCATCGAATCATCGAATCATCGATTCAGAATCATAGAACTATCATAGAATCATAGAATCATCATAGAATCATCGAATCACAGAATTATCGAATCATCGAATCATAGAATCATAGAACCATCGAATCATAGAATCACAGAACCATAGAAACATAGAACCATGGAATCATAGAACCACAGAATCATAGAATCATGGAATCATATATAGAATCACCGAATCATGGAATCATAGAACCATAGAACCGTAGAATCATAGACCCATAGAATCATAGAATCATCGAATCATAGAATCAATCATCGAATCATAGAATCATAGAACCATAGAATCATTGAATCGTCGAATCATAGAATCATAGAATCATCGAATCATAGAATCATAGAATCATTGAATCATTGAATCATCGAATATCATCGAATCATAGAACCACAGAACCATAGAATCATAGAATTATAGAATCATTGAATCATTGAATCATTGAATCATCATAGAACCATAGAATCATAGCATCACAGAACCATAGAATCTTAGAACCATAGAACCATAGAATCATCGAATCATAGAATCATAGAATCATTGAATCACTGAATCATTGAATCATCATAGAACCATAGAATCATAGAATCATAGAATCATAGAACCATAGAACCATAGAATCATGGAATCATAGAATCATAGAACCATACAATCATTGAATCATCGAATCATAGAATCATAGAATCATAGAACCATAGAATCATCGAACCATAGAACCATAGAACCATAAAACCATAGAATCACAGAATCATAGAACCATAGAATCATCGAATCATCGAATCATAGAATCATCGAATCATAGAATCATAGAACCATCGAATCATAGAATCATAGAATCATAAAACCATAGAACCACAGAATCATAGAATCATAGAATCATGGAATCATATATAGAATCATCAAATATCATCGAATCATAGAACCATAGAACTATAGAATCATAGAATCATAGAACCATCGAACCATAGAACCATAGAATCATCGAATCATCGAATCATAGAATCAATCATTGAATCATAGAATCATAGAATCATAGAATCATAGAACCATAGAACCATCGAACCATAGAACCATAGAACCATAGAATCACAGACCCACAGAATCGCTGAGGTTGGCAAAGCCCCCCAGGCCCATCCCATCCAACCACCCGCCCTTCCCCAACGGTTCCCACCAACCCACGCCCCCCAACACGACATCCCAACGCTCTTTGGACACCTCCGGGGTCGATGGTTGCTGATTATGGTGGATGGTTCTGATTCCTGACGGTGTATTGGTTGGACCTATATCTACAGCACCATCTCTTCGGATGCTGTGTAAGGAGGTGCAGCGATCCCCCTCGCACCGGGCCGTGCGCGACACCAACAAACACATCCCCGCCCCATATCCTTCCCGGCTATGGGGTCTGATCGCCCCACATCACTCCCCTTCCTGCTCATCTCCGCTGTTTACTCCCTCACCGTCTGCCTTCAGCATCACAGCGACGCCTGTCTCATTCACCGCATTAATTAGCCTCCATCCTGATTACGCTGTGTTATGGCGTCACGTCGCGTTCCCATATCTTATGTAGGGGATCCGTTTCTCCCTCAGTCTGTGGCTGCTGTTGTGTTTTCATGCCCACCTCCCAACCTTTCCCCTTCCCCCCCCCCCCTATGGGGCTGTCCGGGGGTTCCCCCCACCCCATAAGTCACAGCATAGGGCCGAAGCATCCCAGAAACCAGGCGGGTTCCCTGGTTGGGATTCCTATTCTGGGGTTCCTATGTTGGGATGCCCATTTAGGGTCCCGCTTTGGGGGGGTCCCCGTTTTGGGGGGTCCCATTTGGGGGTGCCCATTTCAAGTTTTCCACTTTTGGGGTTCCGTTTGGAGTCCCGCTTAGGCAGAGTTCTATTTGGGGTCCTCTTTTGGGGTCCCCATTTGAGGTGTCCCTTTTGGGGTTCCCATTTTTAGGGTTCTCCATTTGGGGGTCTCTATTTTGGGGGTCCCATTTCAGGGATCCCATTTGGAGTCCTCATTTTGGGGTCCCCCGTTTGGAGATTTCTCCTTTTGGGGTTCCATTTGGGGTCTCCGTTTTGGGAGTCTCCTTTTTTAGGAGGTCCCTTTGGGGTCCCCATTTGAGGTCCCCCTTTTGGCGTTCCCATTTTTAGGGGTCTCGTTTTGGGGGATCCCTTTTTGGGGTTCCCATTTTTGGGTATCTCCATTTGGGTGTCCCCTTTTGAAGGCCCCATCTGGGGTCTCTATTTTGGGGGTCCCATTTCAGGGATCCCATTTGGAGTCCTCATTTTGGGGTCCCCCGTTTTGAGGGTCCCCATTTTGAGATTTCTCCTTTTGGGGTTCCGTTTGGAGTCCTACTTTGATGGGCTTCTATTTGGGGTCCATATTTTGGAAGTCCCCTTTTTAGGGGATGCATTTGGGGTCCTCCTCTGGGGGTCCCCCGTTTTGAGGGTCTCGACTGGGGGTCCCCATCTAGAGATCTCTCCTTTTGGGGTTCCATTTGGAGACCCACTTTGGTGGGGTTCCATTTGGGGTTCCTATTTTGGGAGTGCCCTTATTTAGGAGGTCTCTTTGGGGTCCTCCTTTTTTTGGGGGTTCCTTTTTGGGGTCCCACTTTTGGGGATCCCCTTTTAGTACCACAGTACCACTTTGGACTGTCCCCTTTGGAGGTCTCCATTTTGGGGGATCCATCCGCGGTTCCCATCTGGGGACCACGCTTGGGGGATTCTCCTTTTGGGGGTCCCCCTTTTAGGGGGTTCCATTTGAGGTCCTCATTTGGGGGGGTTTCCCTTTTCGGGTTCCCATTTTTAGGGGTCTCCATTTGAGGTCACTGTTTTGGAGGTTCCGCATCTGAGGTCCCCTTTTTAGGGGGGTTGCATTTGGGGTCCCCGTTTTGGGGTCAGACACAAACACACCCCAATACTCCGCTACCTTTATTGACAGCCCCCCCCAACCGCCCCTCCCACCAAAAAACCCCAAAGTGGGATTCGAGGCTCCAGGACTACATCCTACACGCCCCTATATGGGGTGCAGCACCCCAATACCTGAGGGGGTGGGACCCCAACACTTGGGACCCCCAACAACATTTGGGGTGATGGACCCCAAAAACCTGAGGTGAACGGGGAGAGGGGAACTTGGGATGCTGGGGAGGCCTCTATTTGGGGCGATGGGACCCTGAAATTTGGGGTGATGGACCCCAAAACCTGGGGGGGATGGGATCCCAAAGTTTGGAGGGATGGACCCCAAAAACCTGAGGTGAAT